>NC_037303.2:5281382-5588082 GCF_000002775.5 Populus trichocarpa
GTGAGTGTGGATCTGCAGGAATTAAAAAAGAGTAAGCGACTGCATAAATGAAAAGCAACCGGGAAAGAGACGCCTAGCTTGAATTTGAGTTGTGAAATTCCGAGTGAAGTGGATAACAAACCTGAGTGGTGTCCTGTACGCCACAGTTGGTGATCCTGAAGGAGTGGACTGCCCAGTCCAAGTAGAAAGCTTGCTCAGACTTCCTAAGAGGCAAGCCCTCTCTCAAAGCAGCCTCGTCAATTTGGATAACAGTGATACCATTCTTCTCAAGATCCTCCACTTCATCCTTAATGGCCAAAGCAATCTGGTAGCAAGTCTCATATCTGAAAATTGGAAAATGTATTCACATTAAACCAGATTGAAACTATGATAGATAAACCAGCTAAAAGCAACATCTTTTTGTATCTTATTTTCCCTATCTTGCTCCTTCTATTTTCTATACCTGGGTTGATCATTTCGAACGAAGGACCAGTTGAGAATGGTGACAGGGCCTGTAAGCATTCCCTTCATTGGGCGGGCAGTCATGCTCTGAGCCAAGGTAGACCAGAAGACAGTCATTGACTTGGGGCGGCTCACATCACCATATATAATTGGTGGCTTCACACAGCGAGAGCCATAAGACTGCACCCAACCATTGGCAGAGAATGCAAAACCTGACAATTGCTCTCCGAAGTATTCAACCATATCGTTTCTCTGCAGTAATTAATGACCACATAAGTTGGATGTTCAAGATTAGTAGTTGAAGATACAAGCAATCTCTAAAGAAAGAGTTTTCTGAAACAGTGTGATCACCCAGTAATGCTTATACTATATGAGTGCGCGCGCGCGCGCGCATGTAAAAGTAAAAAAGCTAATTTGATGAGAAAAATTCACCTCAGGCTCTCCATGAACCAAAACATCAATATCAAACTCCTCTTGAAGTTTGACAACTTTTCTAATTTCCTCCTTGATGGCTTTAACATAGTCATCTTCAGATACCCTGAAAGAAGAATCATAAAAGCACATTAATAAACAAATTCTCGCCATAAAAACCATACAGGTATGAAAATAACGAAACTTTAACTCACTTTTTGGCTTTGTATTCACGGCGGACTTTCCTTAGTTCCATGGTTTGTGGGAAGGACCCAATTGTGGTGGTTGGTAGGATGGGAAGGTTAAGCTTCTTTTGCTGAGCATCAAGTCTGGCACTAACATTTGTAGCACGGCGGTGATCAGAACCCTTCAAAGCAGCAGCCTGCGAAGGCCAGAACAGAAAATCAAAATAAATACAAAAGAATACCCCTGCTTGAAAGCATCAAAGCAAAAAAAAAAATCTAGCTAGGTACATACAGCCTTTTGAACAGCCTCATTGTTGACTCGTGGGGAGGACTTTCTTGAGGCCAGGGCAGCAGCATTAGCAGAGAAGATTTCCTGAAAATTGAACCACAAAAATGAGACTTGCGATGATGATAAAAAAATTTTGAAAGTATAAAACAAGCCGAGCCAATCTAGCAACAAATTCTTCATAGTTGTTCAAGCATGGACAGAAGGAAGATACCTCGTCCTTTTGACCGGCCAAAGCCTTGGCCAATGCATTTACTTCAACAACTTTTTGAGCAGCAAATGCAAGCCATGATTTTATTTCCTTGTCAAGCTTGGTCTCATTGACAAGATCAACAGCAGTGTGGAGAAGTGAGCAGGAAGTGGAGACTACAAGCTTGTCTGTGTAGATAAAACATGAATTAGTATTATGTCTTCAAACATATTTATCATTGTGCCAAAAATGCATGCAAGAAAAAGAAAAAAAATTACCTTTTCCAACAATGCCCTCAAGAGTTTCGAGGGTGCTGAAAGAAGCAGCAAGATCATTAGCCCAGATGTTCCTTCCATCTACCACTCCAGCAAAGAGATATTTTCCCTCAGGGAAATCACCCTTGATCAAGTCAAGGGTCTTGTTTCCACGAACCAGATCAAAACCAAATGCAGTAACACCCTTCAAAGAGGTGAGGGTCTTGTATTGCTCGGCAGGAATATCAGCAAAGTAGGTTTCGATAAGAACATTCAAGCCAGATAGAGTTGACTCTAGTGCAGAGTAGGCCCCAGTAAATGCTTGCAATTTGTGAGATTCAAGATCCATCACGAGTGTAGGCTCGTCAAATTGAATCCAGGATGCACCAGCTTCTTTAAGCTCTGAAATAACCTCCCTGAAGATAGTAATGGAATAATTACACCAATAAACATATAGAGACCCGATCATTGATAAATGTAGAATATCATTTATTTACATGTAGATTGGAAGGATTTTTCCGAGAAGGGAGAGGAGAGAAAAGCTTTTCTCCACACCCTTTGCAGGTTTGGATAGCAACAAGTAGGAGACTGGGCCAATAAGGACTGGTACAGTGTCTACTCCAAGCTAAATAAGAGACAGAAAAACTATCAGTTTATACGGAATTTGTCAGGTAGTGCAATCAGGAATTTAGCATTAAGAAGCAAGTATAATCATGTTGAGTATAGGCTCTCCAAATTCCATATCAATATCAGGCCATTCTGAAAGTTAGATGGCTTTAAATAGACCGACTAAAAGATTTCAAAATGATTCTATCAACATTTCAGCAATATTTTGAACTTCGATTTTCAGATTGAAAGCAAATCAAATACCATTTTGCAAACCTTGCAGCTGTGCCTTAACTCTGTTTATGTTGCATTTATACTAGCAGTTGACAGATCATGATGATTAAATATTTAATTTATTAATGCATGAGCTATTAGACGTCTAGCACTGATATTATATAGAAAGATGTCAACAAATGAAGGTAGAACAAGAGCACTTACTGCCTTAGCCTCCTTGTATTCAGTCACTGCTTTGTGAGAAGCATATGAGAACTTGACATCAGGACCCAATTCGGGGACAATGAAATGGCTGAATCAAAACATCATCAAATAGTTCAGTGACCTTTTCTTCTTTTTTTTCCCCTTTTTTCAGGAACATAATTTCAAAACACAATTATCATATCAAATGACAGAACTAGTCACAATACCAAAGTACGAAGAGGAGGTATCACTTACTAGTTGGTGTCAAACCACTTGGTCATTTCCATGGCGGGAACAGAGGCATTTCCTCTAGCCATGGAGAAATAAACATCGAATCCAATCTCACCACCATTCCAGCCATATCTTGGTGGAACTGCACCGAGCATTGCGGTGGTGTCGAGCATCTGGTCATAGTAAGAGAAGGTGTTGCTCGGGATGTATTTGATCCCAGTATCAGCCATCTGCTTCCAGATGGATTCCCTGAGATCAGCTGCAACCTTTTGCAAATCCTCAGCACTGCTCTTCCCATCCCAGAAAGATTCCAGTGCAAACTTGAGCTCTCTCTTGGGGCCCATACGAGGATATCCAACAATGTGTGATGCCATTTTTCTGCTTCTTATGCCACACCAAAATCAAGATTCAGTTTTTCTTGATCCAAACATTCAACTTTCATAGATCTATCAAAATTAAGCTCTAAAATAACAATTAAGCTGCAAAAACTAATCCGGTCCAATACATAGAAAACGATTTCCAATTAGAACAAATTCCAGCTACTTTGTTCATTATATAGAAAACAGTTTTTAATTGGAACAAATTTCAGCTACTTTGAACAAGACAGCCAGTCACTAGTAGCAATCAATAAATACAGATCTAACACTCAACAAATGTTGAGAAACACAACAAAGAAATGAAACCCAAAATGAAATCAACTTCTAATGCATGAATTAAGGAATGGTTTCCTCTAAGATTGGAACTTTATAACTTGTTGTTTGTTTTCATCATTTGCTCTATGGACAATAAGCATAACCCATGTATCGTGCATTCATTCTCACTTTTCTTCTTAAACACCACTACCAAAAAAAACCACTTACTACTTCAAATCAGATCCAATGCAATAAATTAAAAGATTGAATCAGAATGAGATCAACGAATCCCAGAACGACAGGGGAAAAAATCAGGCACTTCAAACATCGTTAAAGTCTAAATGGGCATGAGAGAAAACACAAAAAAACATATTTGCATGAAACAAATCAGTAAAAGCAGATCTTGTATACTACTTACGCTTTGTTTCAATTGAAACTTACGTTTAAAGAGAAAGAAAGAAACGCAAGAGGAAGAGGGGGGAAAGGAAAGCAATAGGGGGCTGTCAGGTGCTTATTGTTGTTGGATTATAATTGCATGGGAAATGAAGAAAGAGGAGAAATAAAAGGAACCGCCTTACCCTACGGAGATAGAACAGGAAAGGTGATGAGACTTGTTCCTTCCTTCCTTTGTTAATATAACAGAGAGAGAGACAGAGAGAGGAGAGCTTGACACGAAGAACGGTGTTTGAGCTTTTGGTTATTTATAGAGGGAGGGAACTGCTCCTCTCTGCAACTTGGTACATCTGTGAGATGTGTTTCTCTTTTCTTTTCTTCTATTAGTTTAATTTTCAAGGTATATTACTGCTGGTTTTTTTTTTTTTTTTTTCAAAATGTCTTGCCATCCACGCGCTATTTGTGTGTGGTGAGGCACGTAGGTATAGTTTGGTAATGGTAGATCTTGTGATCCCATTATGGAATTGGCTAATTTGTTTTTTCTCTTTAATTAGTTTATTCTTGTGGTTGTATTTTTTTTATTATTATGTTGATATAATACATGCTAATTAGCAAAGAAGCCTCGGTTCACATGTTAATAAGTCAATTATTTTTACTAAAATAATAATATTATTATTATTATTATTAAAATAAATATGGAGTTGACCTAATTAGATTTGGCTAAATCAACCAGGTCATGAACCGACCCGACCAGATTAACTAAGTTTTATCATGTCAATGTATTTTTCGGGTCAGACTTCAATCATGGATTTTCTAAGTCAACTTATAAGGGCAAGTCAAGTCTAATTATAGTGTTTCTTGTTGTGGTTAATTTGATAGTAATTTCTTTTGGTTATGTATGGTAAATTTTATATTAGCGAAAAGAAATAGTAAAATAGAGTGAACTTAATAATAACTATGATTAAATAATTTATCTAATTAATATTGTATTTGTATTATGTTTTTTTTGTATATGCACCAATAAATGATGAATTTTTAATTAGTTATATCAATCACATTATTATAAGGTAATAATTTTTTACTTCTTAGGCATGTAAATAGATGTTTGATATCATTTGGAAATGAAATATTTAGATGCATTTAGATAAATGTATAAAACAAATCAGTACAAGCTAAGTAAACTATAATCAAAATACATTTGTCTGTACTAGCATTTTAAATTCAATTATATAGTTTTGAATCTAGTTCTATACTCAACTTCTTCAACTTATATACGAAGTTGATTGATTATTTTAATACAAATATATCTGTCAAAAAAAGTTAAACTAAGCTTTTCACCATTACTCAATGAGAAGAAGAAAGCATCATGATATATTTAAAAAGATTCAGTAAGGAGATGCTCAAAGTAAAATACTTGTTTGAACCGATTGCTACAAAGGCTCTAATTAGAGGAATCCATAACTATTTCTTATGGGAAAGATTATATGCTCTCTTAGATAAATCTCTTCTCAAAATCAACTAGTAATAAAAAAATCATATTTTGATGAAAGAAACAAATGCAGCTAGATAAAAGTACCTATGTTTTTATAAACAAAGAGATAAGTCTCCAAAACACAAGCGACCTCCTGTCACCTCTCGTGTATTCAAAGGCAAACCTAAAAGTCTAGTATGAATTAGGTTGATATATCATGAATTAATAATCAATCCTTCAAATACCACCAAAACTAAGGTACTAACAACTATCAAAGGAAAAGACTTTGTCCAGTATCCATCACCAATAAAAAGAGATGTTGGTAAACAAATTCTAAAAATATTTTTTTTTCATAAAGATAAAGGGACATGACTGAGGAATGTTATACACTTAAAAAAAAAGATAGAGAGACTTATCATCAAGGGATAACTCTAGTAATTTATAGAAAAATAAATAAAGTATAAGAAGCAAGGAGAAGAAGTTAACCCTTCTCATGAGGCATTACTAAATTTCAACGTGATCTTAACATACAACTAGATACTCAACTCGTGCTTTGCCGCAGGTCAAATATTTTTTTTTCAAATAAAAAATTATATACACGGGTTTTTTCAACACATTTTAGCAATTAAGAAAATTTTAAGTGAAAATCAAAAAGTTTATACATACCTATAATCAAATAAATCGAGAACTATGTGTGTTAATAAATGAAAAAAAAAAACAAAAAATGATAACCAAAAATAAAAATGAAAAAATTAAGAGATAAATGTAGTTCAAGATATTTAATCTCACAAGCCAGGATATTTTCCCAGTTGTGTTAGCTAAATTTATTTATAAAATAATGTTTTATTTAAGCAAAAGATAATAGAAATAGAAACAAAAAATAAATTGATTGAATATAATAAAAAGGAAAAAAACACTATGCAAGGTTCACATATTATAAATATTATCTAAAAATAATTTTTTTTTATTTTCAAAAATAAAATTCATCTATACAAAAGATTAAAAAAAAATTATAAATGAATCAGAAAAAAAAACTTTAAAATTTAAATGTATAACAAAAAAATAATCGTCGTTTAAAAAAGACACTCTAAACAAAATAAAAGAGAGAATAGATATTAATCTAAATATAAATAAAAAAACATTTAGAGAAAAAAAACCATATAAAAAAGCATTAATTTAAAAAAATAGAAAGAAAAATTAGAAAGAAAAAAGCGCTGCTAGGCCTGGCCTATTTCATCAAGGCCTGTGCGATTAGGCCCTTATTTTTTTTCATTGCAATTGGGGTGGACAATATGTTGTCTAATTTAAAAAAAAAATTCAAATAACATGTCGCCTACTGAAGCAAACAATGCGTCATATGATTTGCCTAGATTCTTGCCATTGTAGTGGTCGAAAAATCAGAGCTTATGTTTTTTTACCCAAACCTCATTTTTCAACCCATTTTGACACAAAAACACCATATAAATTGTGATAAACCTATCAATAGCCTAAAAAAACTAAAAATTCATCAAAAAAAAAATCAAGCACATATCAGCGTTTTCATGAACTTTAAAGGTTAAAAACACTTCATATAAACTCCTCTCGTCAAATAGAACCATTTGACATAAATATCAACTGTTTTGATAGTTTAAATCAGTATTAACGATATTTTTCTCTTTCTATCGCCGAAACTTAACGACCTTTCTCTCACCTCTCTCAACTAGTGACTAAAAAATAACAAAAATAAACTTTTGTATTAAAATTGAATTTGGAAAAAATTAAGGCATTGAAATCATATAATTTACGTTATTTTTAAAGTTAGGAGACCAAATTATATCTTTCCTAAAACTTTTAGCACGACATCTATGTTTGAGGTCTTTTTAATTTTGGTCCATATTTTTTCAATTTCATCTTTACTTAAAAAATCCAAATTAATTAACCTTCGGGATCAAATTACTCAAAATAAAATTTTGAAAACCAAAATAATTTTTTTGAAAAATAAACAAGATTATCCACTATATTTTATGATGAGATGAATAGTGTCGGCTGCACAATATGTGTTTTAATTTTTAAGTTAATGATCTAGTTATGCTTTTTATGCCCACAAGCACTGGATTAGTGCGCGTGCTCATACGCCCGAATAATTGGACAAAGCACATATTCAATTTTAAATTTAGATGAAATTGAAAAGTAGACATTTTCTTACACGTGAAACTATGAAGAAGTTACAGGGAGTTGGTGGGAGGTTGGTGACGGTGGCGGAGGTTGGTGGAGGTTGGTGGAGGGGACTCTAGTGTACAGTTTAGACCGTGGTTAATGATTAATTATTATTAAAAAAAAAACAACCAAAAATGGAGGTGGGACCATTTTTATTTTAACATTCTTCGAAGCCTTATCAATCCTTTGATGATGATGTGATTTATGAAATAAAATTTTAATTATAGTACAAAGACAAAATTTAAAAAAAAAGAAAAAGAAAAAGGATTATAATGTATGACACGAAGAAAAGGCATGTATCTCAAAGTTTTTAGAATTTTAATCATGGTTAAAAAATTATCGAGCAGGAAATTATCGAAAAATAACAAGAAGAAAAAAGTTATTGGGTAATCATATTTTAAAAAAAAAAATAATCTTCATATCAACGAGTTTCATTTAATAAGAGGAGTGCTCTTGAAATGTTTTTAGACCTTCATCTTACTAAAGAAAATAGATTGAGATTAAGGGAGAATTATATCCCTCTTTAATTTTGTGTGTTTAATGATTTGTAAATATTTTGAGTTGATAGATTGGTTTAGTAACATGATAAGAATGTTTATAGGTGAACAAATGTTAAAAATAAATTTTTGGGTTAAAAAACTCATAATTTAATTTCTTGATCACCTTTTTGGTGGTTGGAAACTTGATAAATAAATGACATGTTGTCAATTTTTATTGATATTATTTTGAAAATAAAAGGGTGGATAATATGTCGTCTATCTATTAATTTTACCTAAGAAAAAAAGAGGTCATGTGCTTTTATTTAAATGGACCAAGCATGTTGGGCCACTTATACCCACACATTTAATCTTTGTATATTCGGTTTAATTTGCAATTTTTTTAATTAAATTTTATAAAAATAAAATAACTTTAAAATATGTTAAAAATATCATTTTAAAAATAAAATTATAATTATTTTCTAAAATTTTTGATTGTTTTTTTCAGGGTCCGTAAGATTAGTCAAAATATGTACAAATTGATTCAGACACCGCGTTAATAAAATAAATAAAATAAAATAAAATAAAATGATGGGTACTTTTGGTGGTCCAAGAAGATGGTGGATTGTGCCAATGTCCCTAGAAGTCATAACACACATTAATTTCATTTTCATTATTTTTTCTAGGGTTAATGCCAAACTTTATCCATGTAAATTTTATTTGTTTTTATGGATTTTACTCCTATATATATGATTTGAGTGTGTATACCATAGGTTTAGTGTTTTATTTTATTTATTTATTTTGAAGTGTAATTTCCTTGTCACTCGATGCACATATCTTTGACATGTGTGACATTGAATATAATAAATTAGATTAAATGACAAAAACCGTAATGAAACCTATAATATACACCTTTAACTTATTAAAAAATAAAATCTTTACATTGTGGAATTTGTTTTTGGTAAAGAAAAATGTTATACATATAGATTGAACTAGCAGGTACTCATGCTCTGCCCAGGTTGGATCAGAAGTTTAATTTCAATGTAAAAAATAAATATAAAAAAAACTATGGAGGCGTTGTTAATTTTCTTAGCTCCTGCATTCGCAAAATGTGCTTTAATATACCAAAGTTACATTAATTCTTTAACATTAATTTTTAAAAGTTTTACTAACATGTTAATTTATGTTCATGATTTTACCCTTTTTTTATTTTTAATAATTAAAGTATAATATTTATATGTTTCATAATTAATTTATAAGTATTCATCCTCACGAGCAATTTTTTTTACAAAACAAAACCCACTTAAAGTGAATGATAAAAACATTAGTGGATTAATTGCATTTACATTTTATTTTTAAAAAAATGTATATAAAAATGACACACATCATGATTTATGAAACTATCTTATAGGGTGAAATAAAATGAATTTAAACAACCTTTTAATTGAAAAAAATAATAATTTAAAACAAAAAAAATTCAAATTTTTTTAAGAATATTTATGAAATATAAAAATAGACAACTTAAAAAAATAAATTTAAGTACTGTTTAACACAGCTCGGAGTCCGTTGCCTTTTGTGCAAAATAATGTCGGTGTTGGACGCAGAGCATGGAAATGTGCAGATTCAGATTCTGTTTAAGTAGGAGCAGTGTCCGTTATGCTGCCGTACAACTGGCACCTCTCGTCACTCACTTCCATGCATACACACGCTCAACACGATTCATCAAAAGCTCGTTTCACGCGAGTTCTTTGCCGTGAAAAACACGCTGCATCATGGAACGTATCGATAACCAAAATAACTTGAGGGATTCGGTCCTCATGTGGTAACATTCATTATATTCCAAAGTTAATTTTTTGTTATTTTCCGAGCTTGGATTTATTTTTCCTTTTCTTCGCTCTTTTTTGTGAGTATTTAAATGTCTTACTGTTTAATTAACAACCAATTTTAAGAAATACTATTTTATCTTTCTTTAAAAAACCAAATTAAGATATTAATGATCAATAGGAGATGAACCTAATGCAGACAGAATCACATTTTTTTTTATATCTTTTAAAAGACTCCGACAACTCATTATGAGATGGATGCACAAATCACAGTAAATTATCGGTCATTGCACATGTGTTCACCATTAAATCATATTATTGATTAAATGACACCGATTACGACAAAATTATTTAATGAGTGAAAAGCATTCTACCTGAAAGAAATAAGGTGAAAGAACTTTTATGCTGCTAAATCCATGATGAAACTCCTTGGCATATGTCTAAACTTTTGCATGTTGTACTGCCTTGAAAATACAGAGTTGTCTGAGTACAAAACATACAAGCATGCTCGTTATAAACTCAGAACTGGCAGGGGAAGGACTCTTGTCGCATATAGAAAACTTAGATACATCTCAATTACACCTAAACTGTAAAGGTTATTGATGTCACCAAAGACTGTTGAGCATATGACATGGCATCATTCACATGATGCGGTAAATGGAGTGATGGTGCACCCTTTCGATGGTGAAGCCAGGAAATATTTTAATATGGTGCATCCTTAGTTTTTAGTGGAATCAAGGAACATACGTTTTGGGTTATGTACAGACAGATTCCATTCATTCGGGTCATTTGTTGCTCCTTATTCTTGTTGGCCAGTGATACTCACAGTTTACAACTTCCCATTAGGAATATGTATGAGTCTAAAGTTCATGTTTTTTCTATAATCATACCCTGTCCTAATAGTCTGGTCGAAATATAGATGTTTATCATCGTTTGTTGATTGATGGGTTAAAGCAGCTGTGGTCATTTGCGGCTTTGACATATGATGTCTCGAGAAAACAAAATTTTCAGATGAAGGCAGCTTTAATGTTGACTATCAATGATTTTTCTGTGTATAGAATAGTTTTTGGTTGGAGCACGCATAGAAAACTATCATGTACATACTGTATAGAAAATAACAAGACTTTCACATTAACAAATGGTGGTAAAAGGTATTTTTTAATTGTCACTGACAGTTCTTTCCAATGGATCACAAATATAGAAATAACAGAAAAGATTTCTTTGATGGAAAAGTTCAAAGGGATGTTACACCACCACTACCGTTGAGTTAAGAATTGTATGACGTGGTGTCAGAGTATGATGACATTGTGTTTGGTTTTCAATTCGGTAAGAAGAAGTATTCTAGTTTTGATTTAACCTATAATTGGATAAAGTGAAGTATTTTTTGGGATCCATTTACTTGGAAGTACTAGGCTCAATGGAAAAATGACATTTCAATGTAAGTTTGTTTTCCCTTCACAGCGACATGTTAATAATTTTTCAAAAATTAAATTCAATTAACAAATGCAATTTTAGGTTTACAAACACTGAGGCTGTCAGAACCATAGCATCGATGATGATATCATCAATGGAAATTCAATTATTTCAATTGAGTCAGGTTTTCAAATATCTTGAATGCAAACCTATTATTCATGCATGGTTTAGAAGGTTTAAGATTAGTATTAACTTAAATATTTTATTATTATGTTATTTTGGTTGGTTTATTAACTTATTAATGAAATTTTCCTTTTACAAATTTTAACTGCAAGGAAAAATTTGAATGGGATAGAACTAACAACGTTGTTACAAGGAGGGTTTAGAAGAATCACTTTGTAACTAGGTAAGATTGAAATCAAGATAAAAAAATTTAGTTCTTTTATTCAATTTTATTATTCATTTACTAACAGATAATTCATTTGTACCATATAAGTTGCAGGATTTTGGTATGAGACACAAAAAAAATTCAAAAAATATACAAAAGAAAAAGAGCTTCCAGACTAGAAGAAGGTGTCAGTTTGGAAGGATTGTAGACTATTGTAAGTCTTGAAGGTCATGTGGGGGGAATATATTCAGTACGTGACATCCAAATATTTTGTGCGACAATCACACATGTGCAAAATTGATGATCGCCAAAGAGGGTGCAACAACTCGTGGATAGTCAAGTTCAGCACTTTGTGGTTGTTTTCAACCATACAATACCCGGTTGAAGGAGAGATACGATGACAACCCTTCAACCCATTCTGATCTCGATTCAAATTTATGGTTGAAGACAGGATCATTTGGTAGACCCAATAGAAATCGGATGTATGATCTCTCTAACACTACGGTCGATAACTTGCAAATGGCCCAAAGTGTTTAAACCATTGGATGCTCACAATCAGTTCCGAGCATTCAAACTCTAGAGTTTGAGGCAATTTTAGACCAGCTAGTTGAATTTCGGATGATCCATCTTGCTGCTAATTATGAATGACTCAGTGTTAAGACGATCGAACTCCGCTGATTGATAATAGAGATGAGATCACAGATGAGTGATACATGTGCTCTCTTTTATTCACCCCACGGTCTTGGCAAAGACCCACCTCCTTCTCCTACTCCAGCGCCTCTATTATAGATTAATTGTATTTGAACATGTAATTGTTTAAATTTGTAATAGATATTTGTAAAAAGAAATTAATTTATAAAAAGAAATTACATAAATTTAATATGCATAGTTTTTTAAAACTTGTTTAGTTAATTTTTAATATAATTTTACAATTTAGTTATTATTTAATTTTAATATTGTTGAGTTATAATATCACAACTTGATTTTTTTTTTTTCGATTGAGATTTACTTTTTGTATAATAATAAGTTTTTATTTTAAAAAACCATTATTCTAATAAAAAATCCTATTTTTACTTGGAAAAAAACTTTATTAAGGAAGGATGGTTTTTGGCTATATATATACTTTTTTCTTACATTGATTAAAATCATTTGAATTTTTACAAATATTTATTTTAATTGTGTTATATTTTTATTTAAAAATCATGTTATTTATATAAAAAAAAATACTTATTTTCTTCAACATAAAAAAATGTTTCTGAAAAAAAAAAATTTGGACTTAAAAAATATTTTTCTATAATTTACATCATTTTAATTATTAACAGAATTTACTTTGCCTATCGCATATGCAATAAAAATAGATTTTGAAAATTGTAACGCGGCAGCATGCAAGTACACCACTAGTGTATTTTTATATATTTTACCTTTTTAGTTTATGATTACAAAAATTTACTATATGATTATTAAAAAAAAAAAAAAAAACTGAGATCACATCATGGTAGGCTTACATTTTCAAGAAGTCATTTTTAATTTATATTTTGTAATATTTTAAAACAAAGACAAGTTTTCTTATACAATAGTAGTGTAGTGGCAAATAACACGTTAGGTAGACCTTTCGTGTGTGGCTCGATCTCTTTCTCAGTCAAGCTAGTTGAAAATAAAGAGGTAACGTCAATACTCCGCAAGCAGAGCAGATGTTGCCATCCCTAATTATTCATGCACAAAATACACATTTGCTGTGTAGTCTGATGTTTATCATATATTAAAAGGATTTTGTTTTTTTGTTTTTTTGTTTTTTTAATATTTATACAAATGATTTGTTGTTCATTGTTGATATTTTGAGTGTAACGAGCAGTGATTTTCCAATGCAATATAGTGTGAAAAAAATGATGAGATTTGAACACGTGATTGATTGATCATCAAAATTTTTATACTATATCAAAAAATCATCTTAATCCAATAACTTAAACTATTAAAAAAAATTTCAAAATATAATTTATAATATTCTATATCCTTTCTTTTTAATTATTTGACAAGTCTTAAATCTTCTAATCACAATCAGCACTAGGTGTGCCCAGTATGGCAAGAAACACAGCACTAAGAAACAAGACTCAGAAGACAGCTTCAGTAGGTGAAGACTACCAGAAACAGCCACCAACCCCAACCTAGAGGGAGAGATTTTGCAGGCGGTGAACTTTGATAAAGCTCCCTTTCACCACCAACCCCAGCCTAGAGGGAGAGATTTTGCGGGTGGTGGACTTCGATAAAGCTCCTTTCACCACCAACCATCGATGGCTACATTTGACAACTCCCCCTTCGCTCTTTTCTACACATTCTCGACCACTAAAGTCTAAAGTTTAAGCCTACCATGTGCATTATGTTTCTTATTCAGTTAAATGGCCAACAATTATCTATATAATAAAGGCATCGGCTCCTCCTAACCTCTAGGATTTTCCAATAATATTTCTACATTTGCTCGGAATTTCTTTTTCTTTGAGATGACACCGCGCCAATGCCTCTTGGCTACATCACAATATACACCACTGCATGCTTTTGAGTTTAATTTCGTGCATGTTGCTCTTATGGGCTGATCCAAAGTCAATGTGGGCATCTCCTTCGGCTATGTTTATGAGTTTAGGTAGTCTTAATTTATGCAGCAAGCACCAATGGATCGTTGCACATATGAAGGATCGCTGTCCAGATCTGTCTTTTTCTTCTTTTTTAGCTATGGTTAGGTAATCCATAGCTCTCGGGTTCGAGAGACCGTGCAACAGTTTTTCTATTTTTTTGGGTTCAGTTATGACCAAAGTCTAATTCACTCAAGCCTGTAGGGTTACGAACCATAGTCTATGGGCTTACAAAACCTAGTTGTATTTTGTGTTGGGCTTCAAAAGCCCACTTTGATTTTGTCTGCTTGAACTTGGATATACAATTATTCATTTGGAAGTTATTCGTGTGTATTTGGTAATGTGATAGCTTTTATAATTGGGGTTTTAAAAAATTAAATTTAGAAAATAATAATTTTAATTATAGTTTAAAAAAATATGTATTTAGTTTAAACTATTGTTAGATGAATTTTTATATGCAAAATAAATAAAAACAATTATACCAATATTTTGTTTTTAAATGGATAACCTAGTTTATGAACAAATCAAAAATCAAGTTTCATATCCTTGTGTTTGGCATGTATATAAAAATAGGTTAAACCCATTTTTTCCTTGTATTAATCCCAATCCTTAAGTTTAGCTCATGAGATATCAATTGAGTCAATTAATTCTCATATTATAATTTATATAATTGCAATCATCTAAAGCGGGGGTGTTGGACATTGCGTTTCAACCTGTATTTTTGTCAAGATATATATTTTTAAATTATTTTTTTAGTATTTTTGAATCGCTTTGATGTACTAATGTTAAAAATAATTTTTTTAAAAAATATTAATAGTATTTTAATGTATTTTTTAGCAAAAAAAACTTTAAAAAATAACTATTGTTACACTCTTAAACACTCCTGAGCCAATTGGCAATATTTTGAAGATGATGGATTTATTTGTTAATGAGCGTATCTATTGATATGTTAAATATAACATTGATAAATTAATGAGTATCTCTATATACAAATTTACCTCTCAATAAAATAAAATTTGTAATGGATTATTAAAACGCTTTTTATAAGTTATTAACCCTGGACAAAACAGTTATATCTATTATTTAGGTCACACACCCCACTAGAATTAACAACTTTTTATTTTTGAAATTGATTTTCATTTAACTATACCCTAATTAGATGCATGGGTTTTTTTTATATACAAAACAACAAAGAAAAAATAAGGAAAAAATAAGGGTAAAAAATAGGTCTAAATTTTTAAAAGTTTGATAAAATAAATTTTTTTAAAAAAATTAAATCAAATAAAAAAAAATGCAATAAGTTATATCATTATTATAAAACCTGAGTTAATTTAATAGGATAACTCGCAATCTAGTTGACTCAGGCCTGGTTGAGTATAAAAAAATAAAGAGAGGAATTGATCTTGCTCAAAAACCGAAGTTGCCACCTATTTTATCCATCCTTCGTAATTTACTTAAGCTAGCCTTAAATTTGGTCTTTCAAATTAAAAAGAAAAAGAAAAAAGAAAAAAAAAACATTGAGCACACAGTGAGACCATAGCACACTCAGCGCACTGAGTGTGTGTCCATAGTTAAGCACAATAACAATTTACTACAAGAAAAAACGCCAAATCGTCTACTGTTTTATATGATAATAATGGGGCCATCCATGTTTCCCCTTTTAATGGTTGAAACTTGAAAGGAAAGAAAAACTCAGGACTGCTTATATATTACGCCTGAAATTTCTTAATTAAAATGATTAAATCAATGCTTTTTGGAGGACAGATCGCATGAATAATATGGTGAGCATTCATGCCATTGTTGCTTGTAGACCTTCTGTGGTGAATAAAGGGATGCAATCCAATGTCATTTGGCAGAACAAATTGAGAAAGAAGATATCTTGCCTGTTCGTGCTCAATTGCAGCCATTAGAGACATAGCTTCAACGCAGAGAACATGTCTTTTTTCTTAATTATATGGTCAAATCCATCACATTTTGTTCCATATAGCATATATATTCCATATTTTCGAAGATGTTTAAGAACATTCAGCAACAAAAATCACAGACACAGAACATTATGTTTATTTATTATTAATATCATTTTGGATTTACTCCATAGAATATTGAAATGGACAGGCTTTTTGTTCTTCTTGTGATAATGTATCTGTAACACTGGTAGACAGGACCTCGACATCTTCGACTCCATCACGCCGCCTGCAAAGACAAAACCACATTTATTTAAAAAAACTGCTCAAATGATTTATTACCGGTGATTTAGCATCTATACACAACAAGGGGTTCGCCATTTTTATTTTTATTTTATCTTAAAACTTTAAGTTTTGACCTTGAAATAATTTAAGAAGCATAGCAGGCCACAGATCCTCCATATAATTTATGATGTAAACGAACACCTACCGCATAAACAATGAGCAGCGGTAGAGAAGAAATATGTATAGATACCTCATATTTAGAAAAAGTGGAAGATTTTTAATCACTGTCGCTGTCACTGCTGCTATGGCCATCATGACCATGCTTCTTCTCCTTCTTCTTCTTCTCCTTCTTCTCCTTCTTCTTTTTCTCTCCTTCGCCATGGCCATCACCATGGATCTTGTCAACAAATCCTTCCTTGTGCTCACCACGGTACTCCCCCTTGTGTTCACCTTTGTGCTCACCAGATTTCCCACTCTTGTGCTCCTCACCAGATTTCCCACTCTTTTGCTCTTCTTTTTTGCCTCCAATGTGGAGGGTCTCCTCAATCTTGTGCATGATTCCTGCCATGGTGTCTTTCCTTTTCTCTCTCTTTGAAATGATTTTTGATATGAACGGAAGGAAACAGGTGACTAGGGTGCATATTTATAGGCTCGGAATGGAAGTGAAGGGACAAAGGGAAAAAAAAAACTATGGTCTATTTGAAATCACAAAAATGTCCACACACGGGGTGTACACTGAGTTGGTGACAAAAGTAATAAACTCACACGTATTATTTCCTTCTGGAAGGCCTTAGATCTAATCTCTAATCTGAAAGGGTCAAAGTGATTTTGAAAGTTCCTAGGCCACATTTAGAGGCACCACTTGCGGTGTCCACAATGTTCATTATCTGCTCCTTTCGAAAGATATGGATAAGTTTAGGTGACGTTGATAAATTTTCTATGGGTAACGTGGTATGCACGATGTTTAAATGATAAAAAAAAAAAAAAATTCTGGATCTTGAAACTTTTGATGTGTTGGGAATAGTAATGAAATTATAATTTAAACCGTAAAAATTCCTCAACTAGTATTATAATTATTAAAATATATATTAATTTATAAGAGTCTGGGTAAAGAAATTAGTTGTACATGATAAAAATATATAAGCCCAGTGCACTCTACTTATGATAAACTGTATTATTGATTGATAGTTTCTTCCTATGTCATATTTTTTTTTTTATTAATCTGTTTAAGATTCAAGAAAAATCTTCTTTTATAATGAGGTCTCTATTTCTGGGAACTCAAGATAAATCTCCTAATAAGAAGGTCTCTGTCTTATCAGGTTAAAACCTAATCATTATAAACTCTAAATTTTAATAGTATGTTTATATCTATTTTATATATTTAATACCTAAGGATATATTTTAAAGTATAATTTTATACCCCTAAATATTAAAATCTAGAATTAGTTTCTAAAATTTATTTTTGTCAATTCATTTAATTTAATACTGAAAATATGCATTACATTGTAAAATTCATATCTCAAATATTAATTAAATAAATTATTTTTTGTGGTGTTTTTAAAATTTTGACCAAATCCTAAAAGATAATCACAAACTTGTTATGATACTCATTAATTAATTTTTGTATTTTTTAAAGTATGATAAAAATACAATTTGTTTTTTTTTATAAAATATGCATAAAAAATTAGAATTTGGTCGTATGCACACAAATAAAAACATGTATTTTTATTTTTTAAATAATGAAATTTTAAAGAAAAACAGATATATTTAATATTGGATCAATATTTTACAGTGTAAATTTACAGCTCAATCATTAAATGAAATGGTTGAAAAATATATAAGGGACCCACAAATAATTTTAAAATAGTCCCTAAAGTTTTTCAAAATTCTTGGAAATCATTTGGGGCTTGTTTGGCAAAATTAAAAAAAAAACATTTCAACAAAGAAAACTGTCAAAAACTCGTTAAGACATGTTTGTCAAACACATTCTAAGAATCAAAAAATACATTTTTTCCTTCATATAGTTTTGCACAACCAAACATTAATGGACTCAGCCTAGCTTCTCGATTCAAAACCTAAAAGCCCAAAAACAAAACCCACATTTGGAAACAAAGAAAAAGAAGATTAAAGGAGATTTTTGTTTGAAATTTTGCCAATAACACAATAAATAAGTGGAAGAATCCAAAAACTAAATTGAAAATTTCAACCAAATCTTGTCAAATAAAAGGCATATAAACATTGAGTATATGGAACAATGAAACATAAGTTGCATCATACAAGAAAAACAAACTAAGAATGACTTGAAATTACAATTATAAATGTAAACTTAGATATTCAAAGTTAAAAAGGATCAATTAGCAAAAATCAAGCTTCAAATGAACAAATTGATGGCAGAGAATAATCATACATAGATCTCACTTTCAATTTATATATACAAGGCAAGCCAAAACACTGTATTGTGAGAAATCAAAATCTGTAGCTTAAGAACATTCAAATAAAAAACCTATAAATGTCTAAACCCAAAAAACAAGCATAAAACTAGAAGAAAAAAAAAAGGACTTAAGCATTGTAATTATAGCTTAGACATGCTACACATAACTTATTTGAAACATTAGAAACAATAAGAAACTTCAGAAGCAACAATCAAAACCTATTATGTATAACAAGTCAGAAATGCATTCTTTTAAGTATAAATCATGTTCTATTGATCATTCCCTTTATTTCTAAACTCAAACCTCATCCTTGCAACTTCAAACAAAATTAGCAAGCAACACAAAATAACCTAATCAATGACAACATCATAATTCAACATATTTATATCCATACTATTGATTAACTAAATATTAAAGCATGTAAAACAACATTTTATACTAACATTTATCATCTTAAACATTAAATAAGGCACCAAACAAACTTGAACATACACAAGCTAACTTCTAAGGTATGATTAAACCCCTCAAAACAAAAATTCATGGCATTTAAACTAATAAATGACTATAACAGATGCATAATAAACATTTTAAACAGAAATTTAAAAGATAAAATAGATAGGGAGGGGGTGTGCTCATTAAGCCATACCCCTTCATCAAAGTTTAAAGGTATATTTTGTAAATGGAATATTGATTCCTTCTCTGGATTATTTTCTTCTTTCCTTTTAATTTTCAGCTTCTTATCTATCCAAGATTGATCTTGATTCTCTTATTTCCTTCTTTCTCAACTTAGCATATAATTATTATAGCTTCTCTCTTAATCTTTCTATGTTTCCTCTCTTTTCTATTTGTGATTTTCTTCTAAAAAATTCATCCCTTCTTCTTAAGAGCAGATACCCTTTATGGTGGCTTTTGGTAAGAGGTTGTTAGGGAAGATTCTTTTTCTTTCTCTTCCAAAACCTTCCTCTTAAAAAATAAGTGGTATCTGGTCCCTTTTAGTCTTCTTCTTAACCAAAATCACACATGAGAAAACAACATTTGAGTCTTTTCTGTAAAGGTAAGATTTTCTTCGATCATAGATGATTAGGTTGGATACTTTGTCAAAATCATTGTGAAGATTGAGCCATAAATGTGTAATTTATTGACCAAAACCTTGTAGTGAGGATGTAGATCTGTATTAGAAACAAACTACATCAAATTTAAAAGTCTAAAACTCTGCATTCATTTATTAGAAGGTAGGCTCTCGATTAGCCTGAATCTGCCAATAAAAAGGAGACTGATCAAGGATAATATGTTATCAAGTTCATTAAGACAAATGAGGTATAAATGTGTGATAATGATAGTTAATCCTTGTAGAGGAGATTTTTCTCGGTCAAAAGATGGTGGTTGGAGCCACTAAGATGGTCAGGGATATCATATTAATTCGCTTGAAAGTGGCATCTCGATCATCTTTTGTTTGTTGAAGAAGATGATAAAAAGGGATAAGCGATATGTCACTTGATTTCTTTATTAAAAACGAGTGACATGTTGTCTGCCTAAACCCTAAAAATTAAGATTTTTTAATTGGAATTTTGTAAGTTTTAATTTGGTCCTTTTTTTTTTCCAATTTCTACACACCCTCAATTGACCATACAATTACCCAATTTTTGTAATTGCATTTCTAGAAACCCATATTTAAGTCCTTTAAATTAAGCATCTTTTGCACTTTGATCCTTAGTTTCTAAATTATGCAATTTGAATCCTATTAACTATCAAAACTTTCAATTTCTTTCAAATTGAGTTGTGATTTGCTTAATTTCAGTTCCCGAACTTACATGTCTTTTGTGCTTTGGTCTTTGGTGTTGAAATTCTTCAATCTGACCCTCAATAAGCCTTCAATCTTTTATTTTTTTCAATTAAACCCCTGACTGCACTAATTTAGCATTTCCAAGTTTTAATTGTGTCCCTAACCTTCCAATCTTTGCGAATTGATCTAAATTAGGCCTCCAAACTTGAATTTTCTTTAATTGAGTCCTTGATTGAATCCATAAAACCTATAAGATGTTAAATAAAGTCCTTGAACATAATTAATTCTTCTAATTTTCGCTAAATTGACTATTCAACTTAATGTTTCTAAATTAATTCTTTAATTAAGCCAATTAAACCCATGAAAAGTTTAATTAAGTCCTTAAACTTAATTAATTCTTTTAATTTATATCAAGTTGGATTTCAAACTTCACTTTCTTTCTATTAAGTCTTTCTTTATCCCATCTGTCAAAATATCCTAGTCTAGTTATTTTGGTCTATTATAGCTCGAGAGCTTGTCTCCTTATGTCCCAAAAATATTCTTGGATTTTAATTGTTTATTATTTAATAAAAAAAGAAAATGTATTTTTTATAAAATAATTTTTTTAGGGATCCAAAATTGGATTTTGACAATGGGTTTATACAATTCAAGCTTTTTTTTCCAGCTAATTTCCATATCTAATTTAAACAATACATAGAGTGTTACACATTGAGGTGACTTTTGCGGTTGCAGTTTTTTTTTTATTTTAAAATAGGTCTATGAAAAATATTTTTAGTTGTTGTTTTAAAAAGGTAGGTTTAAAAATATGTGTTTAATTAAAATTGTTGTGAGATGAATTTATGCTTGTAAAATAAATGAAAACCAAGTTTCTATGAATAAAAAGCAGATTATTTTAACTTTTACAAAATAAGGTTTGAAATGAAATTATATATGAGGCCGAGTGCAAAAAGATATAATTATTTAACTAAATGAACATTTTTTTTCCTTTATTGCTGTATAAAATATAGAAGCTACCACAATAACAAACATCTCATAGCCAAATAAACATGAGCCACTTGATAGTTAGCCCATGAACATGCCTTTATTTGAGATTATCTGTACTGCTTAGATGACTTTTATTTATTTGGATATTATAGAAAAAAAAATAAAAGAGATAGATGTTTCATTATGCAATAAACATTATGTACACAATCACAAATCATTGTGGATTTCATATGTGTGTTTTTTTTTTTTATCATTTTGATCATTGAATTTTTTTTCTCTATGATTGGATCTTTTATGGTTAAATTGATGCTCAATTTGTTAAAAAATAAAAAACATTAAAACTCACGGAACCAAAGTGAAAAACTTTGGGAAACTAAGTGGTAATTTCAAATTTAACACGAAAAGTTAACTTTATTCCTCCTACTTGCTAATTGATACAATTATAGTCCCTTTGGTTTTCATACATTCACTTTTGATCCACAACTTTATTTTCTTTACTTTTCAGTCTCTTGGTTTAAAAGAAGAGAGAAAAAGAGAGAGTCACTAGATTTCTATTGAGGAGAGAGAAAATCATTATTGGCATTATTTCCAGCCAAGAAAAAGTTTGGTGTTAGTGTCAATGGATTTTATTCAATGAAAGAAGTTCCACTTGGTTATTCCTTGCCGTTAACTTTGTATAGGAGGGTAGATATGAGGTTAGTGGGATGTTTTTTTAATACAGGTTGATTTTGAATTTTTGATCGATATTTGGGTTATTTGAGTCCATAATATCCTTTTTTCCCAATATTTTACACTTAAGTCCGTTCAAATAGATTGGTTAAAAAATAATTTGACAATTCTTTTATTAGATACTGTTAAATTTTCATTTTTTATGAGATCACAAACTTTATTTATTATGTTAGCAAGCACTTTTTTATGCAAACCCTCATGAATTTGTTTTCTTTTTTACAAAAAAATTATTTGATTACTAATTGTTTTTAGTGTTGTTTGATTCAATATCATTTGATTTTTTGCTTATTTTTGAGAAATTTTCTAGCATAATTTTTTTTTAATATTAGTAGAGGTTCTTTTCAGAAATCTTCTTTTCCTTTATATCAAATCGGGTTTTAACCAAGTCATATCTACTCAACTCCAACCCCAATTTGAAACCTGAGCTAGGTAAGGATCGAGGTCAAAGGGTCTCTCAACTTCTCGAGTTTGTATTTAGTTATCATTAACAACTTTTTTAATATTTGCTAACCCCTTTAATCCTTCATCAATTTTTTAAGTAAACGCATAATTGTTTTGACTTGCTACAAAATACGTTGACAATGACTACACTTTTTATGTTAACAAAAACTTGATATGAACTACACTTTTTTTGTTAACAAAAACTTTATATGAACCATGGGTCTGCCCTTGACATCAAGGATGTCAAGATATATTTTTTCTTCTCTATTTTCATTCTTTTGTTAATAAAACGTTGATATAAACCATGGGTCTATCTAGAGATGAGCATTTTCGGTTCGGTTCGATTTTAGGTCAAAATAAGTAATCAAACCAAAAAAAAATTTCAAGTTTTTGAACCGAACCAAAAACCGGTTCGAACCAACCATGTTCAGTTCGGTTCATTTTTTTCCCTTCCAAACCAATTTAAATCGAAATTATTTCGGTTCGAAACTATTTTTGTTTTATTTCTAATTTCACATATTTGTGCATTCTGTGCTTATTTTCTGAGAAATCTTGGCTTTTTCAACAAGTATGGCTCTTTTTTAAACTGGTTGGGCATGCATGATATCCAGAAATTCAACCCCGATTTTCTTTTTGTTAGATCTTTGTCCAAAAATTAAACTTTGCAAAAAGATACACAAAACAAAAGGAAAAAGCAGAAGTCATTTGACTAGAAAAAAAAACAAATGAAAGATCAAAAGATATCTATTATTAAAATATAAAACCATCAAAACATTATTATTTGAACAAGAGGAAACAGATCAAAGAGGAAGGGTCAAACCCTTACACACTAGAGAGTCAAAACCCTTACACGCTAGTTTAAAAAATCCCCTTCTTTTCCTCTCCAATCTTCACTCCACTTCATTTTGGAGCCACCGCCACACACCCGCAAAGAAAAAACCCTAAACTCGCTCTCAATGACTACCGATCCAACTCAGTTGCACCAACTCAGTCTCCTTCTCCAATCAAAGAGGAGAGATGCAGAGAGCAAAGTTTAAGCTTTAGGTTTAAGGTTAGAAGAAGCATCCTATTTATAGTTGTTGTTTTTTTAAGTGTTGGCCTAGTTGAACCGGTTCGGTTTGGTTCGATTCAATCGGTTTCAGAATTTGAAAACTGAACCGAACTGAACTTTTTTGTGATTTTTTAATCAGTTAATCAAGTTTTTTCGGTTTGGTTTTTTCGATTATTTTTTTGGTTTTTTCGGTTTAATCGGTTTATCAGTTTTTTTGGTCACCCCTAAGTCTGCCCTTGACATCAAGGATATCAAGATGTATTTTTTCTACTCTATTTTCATCAAACTTTAATTTATGCTCTAGTAAGCTGTTGTTTTAAAAAAATTGTGGTTAAGCCAAATGCAAAAAAGAAAAAGAAAAAGGGAGTTGTTAGGTAATTAGGTTTTAACTAAAAAGAAATCTTTTTTTACCTTACTTCATATCATTTAGTTTTTTTTATTAACTCTAATTTCTTTACCATTTCTATAAGATTATGAAAAAAATATTTAAAAAAATTATTGAAAAAAAATATATTAATTCATAATTTTTCTTCTAATTTCTTACAATTTTTATGAGATTATGAAAGTTTTTATTAAAATAATTATTAAAATAAAATATATCAATTCATAATTTTTCATGACAGTGTAAAACGCTTTGTCGATGCTTGCATCTTTTTCTTGCATTAACAAAAAAACAATGTTCTAACCAGCGGTGGAGCCCTGGCAGAACCTACTTAAAAATCAATGTAATGTAGAATTCATATTGGTTACATAAAATTAGATACGAAACTTTATTATCTATTGAAATATCTTGTATTCGAAATACTAGTCAAATTAGTTGTGTAACTGTATTTGTGCATTTGTGCATGAGTAATTTTTGTGCAAAAAGTTTAATTTGAGTTAATAACAATAAAATTGTATATCTTTGTTTGATGATCAAATAATCATTTAGTATTTTTTTTTCCAACAAAATTCTATATATTTTTTCAATCAAATTAATTGTGATTGTTTTATAAAAAAAAAAAAAACATTTTTATATATAGTTAGAACTAGTCTTGGTGTCTGCGCTTTGCCGACAAGTCATACTATTTTTTAAACCGAATGGCATAACATTCTACTTATATCCAAAAGGAACTGTAAATTCAGTTTTGCAACAGTCTTTTGGATGAATTTGGATTTGTCAAAATCTTAACTTTATATCAAACTTTGAAAATATAATTAAATGCAGAAAGTAATTTTTATAACAAATCTATTTTTTATTTTGGAATCAGATAGTTAATCCATTTTAAGTATTTGTTCAAAGGTTTGTGATTTATAACCAGCATTTGTGTGCCTTATTCAATTTCAGAATTTTTGTTAACATAAAAAGCTACACGCAACCAAGGTAGCCTAGACTTTTGTATAAGACCTTTAGACTCTAGATACTGAATTTTGAGTCTACAATGTTATTCTAATTCAGCATTCATTTGAATAGATCTTGCTTTTGTAAGTATTTGTTTTTCATTAAAACTTTTATCATATAGGAGATCATCATGTTTTCTCTTCCAAAAGGCATTTGGTAAATCAAGAAAAAAAATTATTTTTCTATTTTTTAAAAAAAATATGAAATTCTTTTGTAAAATAAGACTTTGTAACTAATTTTTAATTTTTTTTATAAAAAGACTTCTTGTTTAAGATGCATGAGATAAACTTATTTTTCTTGAATCAATCTATTGATGTGATGAGTATGAATAGAACATGTTTTGATCAAATTTAAATTCCTAGTCTTTGAATTTTCTAAGAAAGAAAAAACAAATTTCAAACCATTGATTTTTAAAAGAATACTTTCATGACAAGTTTTGTAAGGAGTAATCATGTTAATAAAAGAATTAAGAAGAATAACAGTATAATTAATATTATTTGTAACAACAAAGAAATTTTTTAAATAAAATTCATTATTAAAAATTGATGCTTGAGTTTTGTATTTAATAACTAATTTAGTATAATTTGTTGCAGAAAGTTTTTTAGAAGTGCTTTATAAAAATCATTTTGGAACTATTCTTTGTTTAATACTATTCAAATTTGCACCTGTAACAAACAAGACAATAGTGTCTATTTTTAAATCATTTGAAAATATCAATGTAATTTTTACGATATATTTTTTTGAAGTTTTTTAGTTAAAACATTCAGAAAATCTTCAGAAACATGCTCAATATTTGACAATGCATGACTCTCTGGGGTTTGTTCTTCTAATTCTGGTTCAGAATCAGACTAACTCTCTAACTTTGTAAGAAGGTGTTGTAAAATAATAGATTCTTTTTGTTGGGCTTGTTTGAGATTTTATAGTTCAATCTTAAATTTTTTTTATTTCAGACAGTAGTTCTAGGATAGTAACAATAGGTTGAAATTTCTTTTTCTTGTTAAGAATTTTGGTAAAGTCACAGGTATTTATGATGGTTGATGGTAACAATAATTTTTTTTTAACAGGTTGTGGTGTTTCTGGTTTATCACAAATACTCACAAGTTTGTCTAGATAATTTTTTTGTAATTGAGAATCATCAAGATTTTTTATAGCTTCAAGAATAAATTCCTGATATTTGGATATGACATTTATTTGTTTTAAAGTAGCATGGGTTAAATGTTCTCAGTCAAAACTAGATGTTTATAATTCATCTATTTGGAATGGTTCTTCAGAAAAGTTAGAAGAGCTTGTCTTAGAATTGGTGGCTTCAATCAAAAGGGTTTAAATATGATGAATAACTTCTTATTCTAATTGAAGTTCATGAAGTTTGGTATTTATTCAGCAAAACCTAGAGGTATGACTTTTTTTGTCATATTTGTAACAGGTAATGTTTTTAGGTCAAATTTGGGCTTGGGTTTTAACTAAGAATGTTTTATGGGCTTTCTATTGGTCTTTTTGTAGTAGGGCTCAGTTTTGGTATAAAACTTTTTATGTATTTGTGTGGTGGTTTATTGAGTTTTATGTCAGACGAGTTTTATGTCAGGTTTGGGACAATTTCCACCATAGGTTGGCTTCTGTATGGATAAGTCAAATTGTTGACAAAATATACCTAGTTCTTGTCTAGATCGTCTCATCTCCCAATTAAGGTGTTTTTGGAGTTTAAGGTCTTGACAGATCTGAAAACCTTCCTTTTATGTAAAGTTAACAAACTCATCATAAGTCAATTGGTTATTTGGAATGGTTTTTGTAACAAAGATGTCTTTGATTTTATTTTTGACTCTTTCTCCTAGAAGGGTTAGTAAACTAACACAGAATTTTTCTTTCCAGAATGGCTAATTTGAGTCTTCTCGGAGCATAACACGAGTAAGAAAAGTATTTTTGTATCATTGAAAATCATTGAGTTTTTTGCATCTAAGATTTGAAAGGAGTCCAGCATTTTTGTTTTTAAGATGAGAAAGATCTCTTATAAAATGTAAGGAAATGGTTAAGATAAGGGTCAAAATTGCATCTTGTATGGTGTTTCCATCAAAGTCAATGATAGGTATTTGGTCTTCAGTTATTGGGATAGAGTTTAAGATTTCAAGGTGTTGTATTTCAGTGAGAAGGTAATTCCATCATCCTTTTAATTGGCCAGAAAAATCAGCTATAAGGAGTTTAGCTATAGTTTTTTCTAAAGTTCTAGTTTGGATTTTGTAGGCATTGGTAGCCATGATCATTTGTTATAAAGTGTTTAGGATATTGTATTCAAAAATTTTATATATGTTTCATTCATAAAGGGAAAAGGCATTGAATATGTGTTGGTTTATGATGGTTGGTTCATTTTGGATTGTTATATCTAGAGCAACAGATGTTTTAGGGTTTCTCCAACTCAATTTATTAATTTTAAAACTTTCTTCCTGAAAAGCTTCTTCATTTGAAGTTTGGATTTGGTTATCTTAGATAGTGTTGATATGGCTTATGAAGGTTGAATGATGGTTACTAATTTAAGATATATCAGGAGCAATTAAAATGAAAGATGAAGCTTTAAGGTAGTTGAGATGATATTTGATAGTTTTGAGGAAAATATTTTTGTTGTTTTGTAATTGGGTTTTACTAATGTTGGTAACATGATATGGTTTGAAAATTAGGTTTTAGGTTTTTGGTCAACATGCTTTGATGAAGTTTTAATATGAAAGTCAAAAGACTTCTAGATATGCTTTTCTAGTCTAATCAATTGCTTTCCTATAGTGTTCAGTTGGTAATTGTTAAGTTATTTTATTGGATGATGCATTTGGTATTGATGGTAACATCTTCATTTGGGAATTTGTAAGAAGCAACTTGTACTGTCTAGTTATTGTGAGGGATTTTGAGGTTTCTCGAAGGAGGATGCTCGGACTTAATGGAAATGCCATTTACTTACTCCTAGATAGGGCTTTTATTTCTAAATGTAATGGGACATGCATAAAATCAATCAAAGAATAAGATTTGTATTATATATAATGCAATGAAATCATAAAAACATTTTTTTATTTCCTTTCTTTGTTGCATAAATTTTTTGGAAAACTAAGATCTCTTTTCAGAGTTATGGCTACCATAAAAATCATCAATAAAATATTTTTTGTTTACAGCAAAATTTATTTCAAGAACATTTAGCTCATTTTGATATTTTCTGTTACAAAAGAGAATGTTGGAGGTTGGTGAAAAATGTTGGTCATTGTTTGTATATAGTAGCTTAGACACATTTGTAGTATAATCTGTGTTTTGAAAACTGGTACTAGAAATATCAGAGGTCGATTTCCTATATGGGTTTGTATGGTAAAACACGTTTATAACAGGGGGAATCTCAGAAATTCTTCCAGGATTTTATTATACTTAATGTAGAAGATTCATCTAAGAATCTAGAACTGGTTGAATGTCTATGAAATGATAGTTTAACTTTACCATCATTATACTGAGTTATTTGTTTGAGTTGGATATTTGGTTGTGGTGGTTGTAAAGGTTCAGGTTGGGTGGCACCTTTAAAGATTCAATCTTCTGATACAGTTACATCTTTCCACTAGATAGATTTAGAAACAAATGTATTTGATCTATAAAGGTTTGTTTTGATGAGTAAGGTTTCACCTTTCTAGAATTGAAATTTATGTTTACTGGCAAAAGCAAAAAACATTGCTTTATAATAGATTTTGAATATCAAAATTACAGGTTTTGATCTATAGAATCATACTTTATAAGATGTTTGTCTTTAAGGAATATAATAAGATTTGAATAACAGTCAAAAGAAACACCACCACTATATAAACTAGATTTTATAGGACTTAGTAATAAATCTTGAAAATTTTGGAATCTAGCATCTCTAAAAATAGTTAAGATGAAAGTATTTAAATTCTTTTTTTATAAGGGGTTTGATCCCAACATATACAAGATCAATATGAATATATTTATAGTTTCGGTATTGGTGTTTTTGTAAGGAATTTTTAGGAACGAGTTAGATGGTTTCAAAATGCTTTGTAAGTTGAATATCACTTTTAAAATCAATTGTGAAAATATTAAAAGAAGTTTGATAAATCTTGTTTTTTTGGAATTTTCCAATCAATATTTATTGTAAAATCTTATTTATATACACACACGCACGTATATTCATGATCCTATTATCCTATTGGATAGGTCTTGATATTGTCTTATAAATTTTCTATCAATGAGTATTTACATGAAATTTTAAAAATGTTGTAATTTCACTAATATGCAAGTGTAAATAGTGTCTCATTATACTTAATACTTACGGATAAAAATTATTGAATGGTGAGCTTATGACTATTTTTATGATATATAAAAAATAATTACCCATAAATTTCACATACAAGACAAATTAAAAGATATAAATTCGCAAGGGAATTTTAGGGCGTTACAAGACACGTCATAAAAACCGAATATATCCACGTATCAGTCAACACATGCCAACAACACACATGCAAAATCACATCCAAGAAAATCATCAATGAACGGGGAAGTACATCTATGCGGATAAAATCAACAGCACATCACAAGTTAATCAAAACAAATAAATCAATATGTTGAGGTTTGAAATTGACATTTAGAGAGTCGCTAGAGTGGTTGCGAAGCTGCTGGAATGGCGGTGATAGTTATGGACAATGTTGGCCAGGATTCACGTGCTGCCACCACTGCTAGTGCATGAAAACACGTGTTGTCGCTATTAGGGGTGCATCTTTAGGCAGATCTAAAGCACCTCCTCTTCCTCTTTCTTCCTATGTCGGCAGTGTTTCACAACGCTACTTGAGAGGAGAGATCTAGCTAGGTTTGTCGCCGGCTTTCTCCTCCTTTCTTTGCATCACTGCCTTGTCTAATGTTGTTTTCGTTGCTTCTTGTTGTATTGCTCAGTCCGTCATGTAAATACTGGAAATCAAGTGGTTGACGGTGGTGCATGGTTTGGTGGTGGAGAAAGAGGGAAAAGAGGGTTGTTTTGTTGGATGTACAGGAGATTTGGCCGGAAATCACCCAGGTTGCAAGAGAGAGAGGGTCGAGCCCCATTTCTTCTTCTTTTTTTCCAGAAAGAGTTATTCTTCTTCTTCTTTTTCTTTGCTCTTGTTTTTTCTTCTCCTGAATTTTTGTTTTTTGGTCTTTCTTTATATGTTTTTCCTATCTCTGGTTTTCTCTCTGGTCTCTTAGTGTGTTCTTTGTTTTCACGTGAATTCTTCTTAATGTGATCAACTTGTGAGTTCGGGGCGAATTTCAATAATTATATCCTAGGGTAAAGGATTCTAAGCCCCATCTTCTTCAACCTTCTTCAAGTTGAACACATTAAAGCTTTGCAACACATCTGAACAACCTCTTCAAACTTTGTTTCCTTTTGTTCTGCGGCTGATTCAAGCATCAAAAGATTTTCAATCTCTGAATGAAACTTGTTTTGCACGAACACCAGCACACCAATCACCATTCTTCCATGAAGATCGAACCACGTCAACTGCAAGAAAGAAGCCACACTCTAGAAGTTTTTTGAACTAGTCGCTGCTATTCAAACTTTGCGACGACTTCAACGACAGAGCAACTTTTATTATGCAACTAGACTGCATATGAGCAACATGCTCAAGCACTGTGTTCAGCACTACTCTTCATATGTTTAGCATTACTCTTCATTAAAAAAAAAAAAAAATTTATTTGACAATTGGGCTTTCTAAAAAAAAATCAAATGAATTGAACTATTAAGTTCTCTTCCAAAAAGTTTTATAGCACTCACAATTTTCTTGGGATATGAACTAATATTTTGATGGATTGTCAGAGCAAAGAAACTGCGGCTATGAAGGGCAAACTTGGGATAGGTTTCCACTGCAAAATAACTTTAAATTTTAACCAAAATGAGATCTTATCCAACTGAGAAGTTCTTTCCTCGGCACATTGTTGATTATCCAAGTGGGTTACTTCTATCATTTTGAACTGGGAATGCATTTCTATTAAAAGGGCCATTGTGGGCATAGCTTGAAGCTAATTATAAATGCATAATGGGTGAAGTCATCCAATTTACAGCAGAGGTTCCTTTTCCCAGCAGCTTTGGCCAGCCAGTACGCTACTGCATTTATTTTTCCTATTAAGAAGGGGGTGAAGTCTCCAACTTGCTGATTTGTATATAACCATTGACACGATCCAAACAACTGACAGACATGAACTTGAACTAAGAAAAGAAATGGAGTATAACCAAGAGAAAAAAATCGTTTTAAAGGGCCTTGGGACTAAATATTCATGCCAAGTTGTCATATTACCACTCTAAACTCAAATTTTGGTACACCATTAGTCCTTGAAATACCCTTGGCAACTCTCCACCAAGACCATACAGCTAAACAACAGGAAAAGTTTTCACCAGTATCATGTAACATATGACAACACATCTTTGGTCACAATAATCTAAGTACTGCTTAAATCCTAAGTAAAGGGATGGCCTCGGAAAACAATTATGGTCAACCATGTTTTATGAAATCTTTCCAATTCATTTTGTCAAACTATCCAAAAATTGCACATAAACAACTTGGCACATATATCCATTTCTGAAGACAAAGGGATGGAAATGAAATAGATCACTCACAAATGAAAATACATTCACGTATTCTGGCACACAGTCTTGCACCAATTTTATCGAATTGCTCCAACCAAATTGGCACCATCAAGCCTTGCATCTTCCAAATGCTGTGGTAGAAACAAGATATTAGATGTTGGATTGCAAAGCAATCCCTGCAAATGCGAATCAAGACTGGAGATCTAAACCAGAATATGCACATGGTGACCAAACTCTGGATCACATTAAATCTTCTTTGACCTTAGAGCTCTCAGCTCAAAAAATCAATCTTAATTTGTTTATATAAAAAACTTGTAGCCAGTCTCTTTCACAAAAACTAATTTCAAGTAGGATTATGCAACTTGAGGAATTTGAGGACGATCCATAAAAAGCGTTATTTATTTATTTTTATAAAAATGAAAACTGGTAAGCAGAGAAATTCCAGCACACTGAGATGTTACGCGTAAAAATCAGTGTTCTTAATATCATTGTGGTAATGGCACACTACATTGACAAACATTCTAATTAATTATCTGCTTGCTGGGTAATGGAACTCACACATTGTCTGAATGGTTAGAAAGTCTAATTAATCTAAATTATCGATCCCTACACTGGACAGAGAACAATTACTAACCAACAATGCCTTGTTCTTGTTCTTTGACATTATTGCACTTCAAATGCACCATCAAAATATCTTTGATTCAATGCAATTTATTTTCTGTATATACAATTTCATTATACAAATTTCTGCATGTACAATTTGGTTCAGTGGTGGCAAGTTTTGCAGATATTCATGACCTAAGTAAGCACTATCATATGTTGTGACACAAATGATTAAATCTTTATTCTGTCTCTGTCAATCTCTCTGCAGAAATATTATTTATCTTGTGAAAATATTGATGCAATCCAACATGCAGTACAAATTTTAGCATTCCCCATGAATATTGCACATGTTTAAATGTTCACCATTATCAGCATTGATATCAACATCAACAGACCTTTCTTTTTTCCTTTCCAGGAATTGGGAACGCAATAGGTTTAAAGAAAAAGAGGTGTTCACCAAATGATGCAAACGATCACTTAAGCAGATTAAGAATCTAAAAATCATTGACATCATAGAAGCAAATTTAGTTTAGGCACCTCGGAATTCAAGAACAATGCCATTCCATCTCCAAGTAAAGCACATATTGATTGAGAGGCTAAGTAAAAGTAGGGTTTTCTAAACATACAAATCAGTTGTTACTTACTGTATTTTGAAGATTGACATGTCGTAGATAAGCCCGTTGAAGATTTGCACCCTTTAGATTGGCATTATTCAATTTTGCACCCTGAAATATGCCAGTTTCAACAAGTTAAACTTAACAGCTACACGAGTTGGGAAAGAAACTTGATTTTGCAGGCACATCCCTTCCTGCAGCCATTCATATTCTGCTACATCCACTAATAAACTGGTTCAGGCCCCATTTTTTTTCACACATTTGATTTCGCCTCAAAAGCACGCCTTATTATCATTTTATATTTACATTCATGGTTTCCACATTGCAAATGTTTCTACCTTCAGATTGGCTCCTTCTAGATTAGCTCCTTCCAAGTTGGCATTAGTGAGATCAGCAGTCTGAAATTAGGTAACTGAACAGGTTAATATATGAAAACAGCCTCCAGGCCAGAAACAAATATAGGCTCATGCCTCATGTTTTACATTATGCGTAAATCCATAAACCATTTCAATTAGATTTGCTTCTATGAGCCATAAAGAGCAATATCAAATAACCAAATTATGGTAAAAAAAAACACAAGGAAGAAGAGACCCATTCCTATTGATATTTCTTCTCCATACGAAGCACGTTATCATTTTTGCCTCCTAATAACAATATGGACTTTTGTTTGATAAATAAGAAAGTAAATGTTTCTAGCAAGTATTTTACACATAATGACAATGGAGTTCAAGGAATAACAAGATGCTTTAGATATTACATTAGTTGGTGGTACACAATGATTATCATACGATTCTGCTCGTCCAATATTTTACTTATTGGATCCTTTAATCGGCAGGTTTAACTAGATTTCCTAATTCAAGCAACCAAAGCACAGAGTGTGAACCAGAATCAAGCCCTGTTCTCACAGTCAATGAACATTGAAGGAATCACACCAGAATCACCAGCTAATTAGTATGGTCAATCAATAGAGTGAAGAGAAAACAGGTGCAGATATGAAATCCAGTTACTTCAAAGATTAACAGATGCTGAACCTGTAAGTGTGCAGAACTCAGATCTGCTCCACAAAAACTGCAATCAACCAGACAAGCATCTGCAACAGAACATGAAATGAAAGTACGAAGTAGTTTCCTACAGAGATTTCTATGAGCATTACAAATTAAGCAATAGCATCTTTAATAATTATTAAAGCAAATAACACCAAGAGGATGGGGAATTTCGAGGAAAAAAAAAGAAAAGCAAAATTTTAATGTCAATAATATTAAGCAAGCCTTGAATGGTCAGGTCAAGGTTTCCACTTGAAGGTATGAAGAATTTGTATACAAAAAAAAATAATGTTCAAGAACATCTAATTAGGTTAAATAAGATGCTAGAATAGTCACATAAATTAGTGATTGGATTCGAGAAATAAATTATATGTCATGGAATTGAAGCTACATGCCTGTTAATATGCAACCGTGCAATTGGCGACAGTCATAGTAGCCTTGAGTAGAGAAACTGGTTAAAGCATCCTATTCAATAATCAATATCATAAGAATTACTAAAAATATTACCTTGTAGGTTTGCACTCTTAAGGTTGGCACCTGCTAATAAAGCTCCTCGGAGATTTGCACCGGTAAATTCACATCTTCCCTAGGCATGAAACAGTCATCAAGAAAGCATTCTATACCACTAGTTTACAAACGGATCCAGTTTTGGTTTGAGTGTCTTACTCCCGCAAAGTTGCATTGTGGAATATGGAACCCTCAGCATCCACATCCTGTGATGTCAATTTAAAGGTTTCAATATGATCCATTAAAGAGATAAAAGTGGTAAAGGAGCTGATCACAGATAACAACTATGTGATATTTCTAAGATAGCTAAAAGCAGCGTGTGGTAAAGGAGCTAATCACAGAGAACAAATATGTGTGTGTGTGTGTGTGGGAGTGGGAGTGTGTGTGCGTGGGCGTTTGTTCATCAGAAGAAACACATGATCATCAATCCAGAATAGGACTGCCCTCCCCAATCTTGATTCCTTTTTTCCCTATCTCAAATTGAGTATCCACAATGATAAAGTCAAATCATAATTTATCCCCAGTTATTATATGAACCCTGCTAGAACTTTTGTTCTTACTTAGAAAATGAAAGTAAACATGTAATGGGGAAGACCAGTGACTGCTTCAGCTTAAACAATGAGCACAAGAATTCAAGACATGCATTATAAGGTAGAGGGAATTCATTGCAGTGACCATAGTGTGAGTTCCAGGGAAGTACAGTGAAAAGACAATAATGAAGTTGTTAGGGACAGAGTGCATTACAGGTATGTGAAATTACACTTACCCGGAATTTTGCACACTGTAGGTTTGCACGAGAGAAGAATACATTTTTCAGAGATGCATAGCTGAAGTCAACATATGAGAGGTCCTGCATCTCAATAAACCACACATCAGAGGATACAATCATTTACTTTAAAATCTAAGCAAGCCAGCTTTCTGTAATTTTTTAATTTTTTTTTTTTGTCCTTCACAAGTTGTTCCTAAAACAGTTGAAGTTGAAGAAGACAGCATGTAATCACAACTGTCTTTTGACAAAAGTTATACTTTCTCTAAAAAAACTCCAACAGAACAAATAACAAATGAATCTATTGGTTGATTTCAGAGAGACACATCTGCCAAGGATAAACATAAGAAAGCAAGAGAAAACCTTCCAAGAACTTCGAACCCAAAACACTTACCAGTTTAGAGAGATCAAGGCCAGAAAAATTAACTCCTCGAAACTTCACTTTCTCATATTGTAAACATTTGATGATATCCGCCCGTGTCAATTCAGCTTCCAACTCGTCACCTTCCCTTCTCCTAGTCAGAACAGAATTGATTCCTTCTACGAGCCCCTGATATATAAGGTCACAGAGGGGCAAAAAAAGGAAAGTCAGAAACATTAGGGATATGGTTGACATTTCTTTTCCTGAGCATTGCTATACACATGAATCTAAATGCATGCATATGGATCTCACAGTTTTCAGGGATGAGCAACGAAACCCATTACAGAACAATGCAAACTAAAAACAGATAAGCAGAGAAAATAGAAAACATAAAAATTTGACTCCACCAATATAATAATTGGAAACAACTTTCCTATCAAAATCTCATGAACTGGGACAGCATAAGCATACAACGCATATGTTTGTGAAAAAAATCCATTTGTTGCTTGGATCCAGTAACATATGAAATTTAGGACACACAACAGCATCTTTCAAACAAAGGTTTATAGGGAAATGGCATGAAGAAAAGTGCGTGCTCCTTTTTGAAATTCCTGTGTGCCATCTCAGGGTCATACTTTCCCACATGTCAAGAACTGCAACCTAGCACTACATGTCACGCAATGACTTCCAGTTCTTTCAAAAATTTGTGCAGATATTTTAAAAAGGTGTTGACAGGGGAAGTCGTGTGAAGTTTCTAAAATCTGCATGCTCCTTCTTGAAAAAGCCTGCATGCAAGCTCAGCACATCAACAAGAGGCTTGTTCTTAACACACCATCCTTCTATGAATAGGCAGGACCCAAAGGACCAGAAAATGGAATATAAAAAACGAAATAACCACAAAAGAACAAAAGTCTAGTTATAACCACATACAAGTAGCTGATAGTATACTGCCTCTCGCATAAGCTCTGAATATTCAGCATCAGTTAGTGTGGGAACCACACCATCCCTCAACCAATTCAAAATATGCCGAAAGTGTTTCCCATCCCTATCAATGAAGACGTATCCCTGCAGAATCAAAGTTCAGAAACAATTGATTACTTAACAAGTAACATCGTCCAACATGAAACTTACTAAAGCAAATTTATAGTCTCCATTTGATAAAAAAAAAAAAAAAAGCAGAGGCAAGGGACACAGATGAAACCAAAAGGGAATGAGCGAAAGTCATTTCCCTTGTTCCTTGTGCCTTCCTTTTCTTCTCAACATAAATAAAATATATGTTCCCTCCCGCTTTAGTTCCTTCCCTCTAAGAAAGAATGAGCCATTCCTTAAGCAAGAAATAATAATAATAATAATAATAATAATAATAATTGGACTGGCAACACTTCTATCTTCAACAACCTAGCCTAGGTAGTCATCCCCCTCGGAGTTACAATAAAAGCCATTCCACGAAACTTAATGGAAAAAAGGCAAGTTGCAAACAGATATGAATCAATTGTTAACTGGGAATCCTTAATTCCTCATAGCTAAGGCATTTACTGCACATTATTTCTCTAGACAAGATCAAACAACAAATGATCATAATTCAATGTTACCTTATCAGGATCCTCAGACACAGTGTGTCTTCCACTGAACATGGCCGCAAGCATGGAATCAGGCTCACGCTGTGTTAATGTATCAATTGTGGTGCAAAATTTCTTCCCTCCTGTAAAAATTATTTTAACCGCATAATTGACTTAATAATCAAGCACAATGAATTAAACCGATCAAAAAAGGCAAAAGCAAGCAGTAACAAATAAACAAATCAATAAATAAACTTGATCCAAGTGCTGAAGTTCAAATTTGGGAGTTGAGAAATAAAACTTATAACAGTGTGTGATGTTAAAATAGAGAGGTAGAAGGAGTGAAATTGTTTTAACAGATGGGTTTATTCAAGGATCTGAAAATGAAGATCTCCTACAAAGACAAATTCATAGATAATTGAGAGAGAGAGAGGTGACCAATGTTGAGACGAATTAGAGAAGAGAAAGGGTGGTCTTTCATCATTTGCTTTTTTCTGTGGAACTTGCTAGAGATAGAGAGACAGAGAATTTAGAGAGAGGTAGTTTTGAGAAAGGGGAGGTTTTCAGGCTGAGGTGATGAAGACAGGCAGACAGATACACAGGTTTTTTTTTTTTTTTTTACTTTTTGGGAATAAAAAAATTAATGAAAGATGAATTGGATAAAAGGGAGATTTTGATGACAAAATAATGCATTATTAAAACCATGATTATAAGAAATGAATTGATACTTGACTTTTCGTGTGTTTAGTAGTGTGACAGTGGTATGGTTTTTGTTCGGTTTAGTTTTTATTAAAATAAAAATAATTAAATTGAAATTTAAAAAAAAATATCGAAACTGGTTTTGGTTTGATTCGGTTTTTTAGAACAAAAACCGGTTTAGTTTTTTCGGTTTGGCTCGGTTTTTCGGTTTGGCTCGGTTTTGGCTTGGTTTGGCTCGGTTTGGCTTGGGTTTTTTCGGTTTCGCTTCGGTTCGGTTTTTTTCACGGTTCAGTTTTTTCGGTTATTTTTTCCCGGTTTTCTCGGTTTTTCGGTTTTTTTGCTCACCGCTAGTGTGGTTTAAAGTGTCTTTTGTTTAGAAATATATCAAAACAAAATTTTTTATTTTTAAAAAATTATTTTTGACATCAGCATATCAAAACGATTTAAAAATATAAAAAAAAATAAAAAAAAATTTAAAAATTTAAAAAAACATGATTTACACCGCGTTTTCAAATACACCTTCTCTTATCAACAAGCTATCAGGAAAGCTTAAAATAATAAATAACTAAAATGAGGATGATCATAAATTTGGTCAAATGATTACTTAATAAAATTGTATATTTTTCAGATATTAATTGATTGATTTTAATAACAATGGAGCTGATCCCTCCTTTTTTTATATATTTGAATAATTATCAGTTTCAATCACTAATTATATTTATTTATTTTATCCTCCATGTAGTTCTATACCTTATAAAATGGTTTCGATTCCCAAGCTACGTCGTGTTTGTGTCTACTGTATTAAAAAATATCTTATTTAATTATGTAAAATTAAAATTTTATTTTATTAATTAAAAAATTAAACACAACAGGATCAAATTTAACACGACAATCCTTTTTTTTCCGCTCATGGAGGACAAAAACATACAATTTGATCCTGATGATATTAACGGTTAAAATAATATTTAATAAATAATATTTAAATTATTAAAGTTTTTTTATGATGATATTAACAGTTGTTTTATGAATAATTATATATTAACATAATATAAAAAAAACAATTAAAATAATTTGCTCGTTAATATTTAACACATATATAATACCTATTTTTTAAATATTTATTGAAAATATTTTATATAATTTTCTCAAAATTATTTTTCTTAAAAAGGTTTTCATATAGGTGTATAAAAATAATCTATTCATGATTTTATTTTTTATTTTTTAAGTGATCATAACAAGTTTTTATTTAATAGAGAATAATATTTTTCATTAAAAAACATTTTTTATCAAAATAAAAAAGAAATGCATGAATAAATAAATTAAATTCTTAATTAAAAGTATACGTTTTTTTAGTTCAAGTCTTTTAGATTTTTTTTTTCCTTACTGCTATTGCTTTTTAAATAATGAATATGATGCTAATAAAAGAATTATTTTATTATCAAAATATTAAAAAAAAACATGAGAAAAAATAATTTTGATGAAAAAACCATTTATCGTATATAATTTTATTTGTTATTTTTATGTGAATATTTATTTTTATTATTATATAATTAAATAAAAAAATTCAAAAAACATTCATGGCAACACACTTTAGACAATATCACGAGTATACCAAATTAGGAGATACTAGTTATATGCCCCGCGCGATGCCGCGGGTCTATTATTTTTTGTATTTCAAAAAAAACTAAGATCTAAAAATGTTAGGTTTTTTTGCAAAGTTATACGTAAGAGTCTTAGATTTGGTTGTAACGTCTGATCCAAGAGTAATATTTATAATATTAATAATAACATTAAACTTGGGTTAACCCTTAGCATAAAAGTGTCTGGACTGCAATACCAGACCCAATAGCATTGGACGTGGGTCTGACTGTAAGGTCGTGTCATAAAAGTGTGATAATTAAATAGATTGGTTAAAAAGAAAAAAACAAAGAAAAAAAACCAACAGGAAGAAAAAAAACTAATGAATAAAAAGAAAAAAATATATGAATTAATTGGGTTAACCCGTCGTACCTTGAATTCACATCGTGAAAGTTTGATAATTAAAAATGAAAAAACAAATTAATGGGTTAACCCAGAATTAACTGAACTAACTCGTTAAACCAGATTAACCTGTCAAACCCGGAATCCGTGTCATAAAAGTTTAATAATTAAATAGAAAAAAAAATTTAACATCAACAATTTAAATTAAACGAAAAAAATTAATTTAAAAGAAAAAAAAAAGCAAAAAAAAAAATTCAGGTTAACTCGTCAAACCAAGTTAACATGTTAAACCCCGGATCCGTGTCATGAATGTCTGACAACTAAATAAAAAAAAAGTGAACATTAACAAACTGAACCAAATGAAAAAATTAATTAAAAAGAAAAAATCAAAAAACAAATCCGGGTTAACTCGTCAAATCATGTTAACCTGTTAAACCCAGGATTTGTGTCATGAAAGTCTGATAACCAAATAAAAAAAATTTAACATTAACAAACTAAATTAAACAAAAAAATTTATGAAAATAAAAATAAATAAAAAAATTGACGGGTCAACCCATAATTAACTGGGTTCTCCCGTGAAACCAAGTTAACCCGTGAAACTCGGGATATATGTCATGAAAATCTAATAACTAAATAGAAAGAAATTTAACATTAACAACTAAACTAAACTAAAAAAAATTAATTAAAAAGAATAAAAAGCAAAAAATATATATTTTAGGTTAACGTGTCAAATCAGGTTAACCCGTTAAATCCAGAAAATGTATCATGAAAATCTGATAACTAAATAAAAAAATTTAACATTAATAAAACATTAATAAACTAAAGTAAAAAATAATTTTCCAAAAGGCATAAAAAAAACAGCCAAAAGAAACAACTAAAAAAAAAAAAAAACGTAAAGCAGCAGGGATAAGAGATCAGTGTTTTACTGTGGACTGCACTGTGCAGTCCACAGTAAAATACTGATAAATAAACTAAATTAAAGAAAAAAAATTTGCTAAAAAAACAAAAGAAAAAATAAATTTTTTTTTTCAAAAGGCATAAAAAAACAGCCAAAAGAAACAACTTAAAAAAAAAAAAAAAAAAACGTAAATCAGCAGGGATAAGAGATCAGTGTTTTAATGTGGACTACACTGTGCAGTCCACAGTAAAACACTGATCTCTTTTAGCTATATACTAGTTGGATTGCCCGCGCGCTGCTGCGGGCAATCTTGCCGTATCTTTCTTCCGAATTATAAATTCATGAAACCTAAATCTCACAGCAAGAGGGAAAATGAAGAACTTTCCTAGCATGCAAGTAGGATCTAAATTCATTAAAAGGTAATGAATGCAATAGTTAAGCAATAATATCTTTAATTAAAAATATCTGTCATCCAATAATTCTAGAACAAAAAGGCGCTTAATAAATTAAAAAGAGTTGGATATAGCAGTGCTAGTAAGAATCAAGTCAAGTCGAATGCTGTTAAAGGAAGTGAGTTTTAGCAAAAGCTGCAAAACAATATCCAGCACATGTATGGCATGATCGTCCATAGTTACATGTCCTGTAAATGAAAAATGAATCATCAAGCAACTAAAATAAAAAAGTTGTTGGACCATGCATTCTATTAATTTCTCAATGTATAACAATGAAACCGCAAAACACAATTCAAATACAAATCATTTGATATTCAACCAATATCCAAAAACCTATTGCCACTAAACTAAAAGCAGAGACATTAAGAAACATAGTTAACTTAATAGATAAATTATTTTTAAATAATACCAATCCAAAGCAGCATAGAGCCTGCAAAAACATACAGAATTGTCAATAAAGCAAGTCTATAGAATGTTTTCTTGTAATATCAGAAATGAAAATGCAACATGGAAACAAATATAATTGCAATCATGGTTATCAAGTAAGATAAACGAAAATTTCTTAGAAAGACTTTAAATAACTTGTTAGGACTTGAAAGATTTTGAGTAAGAGAAACTGCTAGCACAGTTCTACACCAGCAAAAGCAGTGGATAAATTATACCAGAAAAAAAATGGTGCAGCATAAACTTGAGAAGCCATAATCCATCAAAGTGATATGGATTAAAGATAAAGAATGCTAGGCAAGTTAGTTGCCAAGCCAATAGTTAAGCCTAAGGAATGTAAGTTCACTTCAACCAATTAAAGCTAGGTAGAATATGTTGTAAAAAGTCAGAAGCCTACACAAAATTTGGTAGTGAGATATCATATGAAATATGATCATCTCAACAGCAAAGACTGGAAAAAAAAGAGCAAGGTGCTGCAGTTGATTTAGTAGTAAATTATTGTGGACCGAAGGTATAAGAAAAATGAAAAGGTAAACAAAGATGAACCAAATATGCAATGACAGTTAATAGAGTTGAGATCTAGATTATTACCTGTAAAGCTGCATTTGACAAAACAGGCTACAGTCAGTCAAATCTCATCGATAAAATTATTAGTTAAAAAATAAAAGTAAGGCTATTGTGCAAATCATACCCCGTTTCAATAAAAAAAATTAATCCTTTAGAAATAATACCATAAAAGCAACTAAGATAATTTAAGTTTCTGACTTTTTTCTTCTTAATTGCAGATTCAAGGTGTAAAAAAAAGAGATTGAAATAACCAATAACAAAAAAAAAAAACTTAGCATATATGAAAAGAAATAGTCAAGGCCTACGTCTTTTATTTATTTCATTAACACCCCCCGCCCCCACTTTTCTTTTATCAAGTGTATATATATATATATATATATATATATATATATATATATATATATATATATATATATATATATATATATATATATCTTGATAAAAATATAAATTCAAAAGTATAAATTCTGTTGAATTCTGAAAACAGGAGAAAGCAAAACAACCTCGCAATATGTGGAAAAAAAATGCATCTTACTTATGGAGTATGGGTCCTTATAAGGAGTAAATTAAACCATGTAAAAATAACAGCACACCTAGCACCTCCAACTATTAGAACAAAAAACCAAATTGTGGAAAGGTAAGATGAGAACATAATTTTTTTTTCCTGTAATATATGAAACTTGTTCACTCGGATAAAAATACCTGAAGCAATGCACTCTTATAATATAGAGACAGTAGCACACTGAGTCAAATATTTTAACAATATGAACACTCTCACCTGGATACCATCTACTTATGGAAGAAAAAACACTTTTAAAAAATGGTTGATTAAAAGCCACTGGATAATGCAATAATTTAATCCTGGATGATTCATTGTAAAATAATTATGGGCACAATAACCAAAAGACATATCATAGACAAAAAGGAAAAAAACCAATAAATATATCAGTAGTAATTAGAATCAAAGAAGATTAAAATAAGGTTATAATTGACAATCATGCTAAACTTTTGATTGACATTGCTTTCATTATTATCTCAAAAACAATCCATGAAAACAAAAAAGAAATTAAAATTGTGAACGATAAAAAAAATACTCCCCCGGAAGATCCACAATCATATTTCAAAGTCTATTTAAATTGTAGTCATAGATGTGTTTAAACCCTAACTTATCCGTCGAATTGAACTTCAATCTAAAATAATTTGTGAAACTTTTCTACTTTCAAATGTTTAACGTGGACATTTAGATCCAAATTGGAAATAAGCATATAATGAAAAAGAAATCCAATAAAATTGTTAAGAAAGCTTAACAAAATCACACACCTGGCCTCAACAAAGCATCTCTAATTTCTCAAGCTTTTTTATAGCATATATATGATCTGTCGACTTTTATCTACAGACTCTAACCTGCATTTTATAAAGAAGAAGTTTTAAAAAATTACTAAATAAATTATGAATTGGTTAAAAAAGCATCACCACTACAAAGACCCAAATATAAATTTCAAGAAATAAATCCTGCCTGACGTTCGCTTCACTCCAAAACAAACCCAAGAAACAATATATCTGATATTAATAGATTCAAAGATTCTATTTTCTATCAATTAAAAGAGACCCGAAAGATGAAAAATCAAGATCAGTAGTTTTTCTCACCCGACATGGCCTTCCTTGCTTCTCTCTTTTCTGTCTTCAACTCCTAAAAAAATAGATGCAAAAACAAATCAACCATAATTACTGTAAAGAAATTCAAAAAACCATCTTTGAAAAGTCCTTTAACTTCAAATAAAAGGATGTTGATGCGTGAAAAAAAGAAGTCAACTCTTAATCAGAAACAAAACAACCCCGAAATTAAGCGATTCAAATGAAAAGGCTAAGATGAAAAGAGAGAGCCAGTGTTGCTAGTGTGAAGAGGGAAGAAAGAAAAGAAAAATTGATTTGCCTTTGTCGGCTGGTGAGAGAGGAGAAAAAGAAAAAAATATGGTGCCAATTGATCCACGTCTTTCAGGCATAAAAAAATAGTTTTGCTTGTAGTTTTAACAGCTCGCGAGAATTTTGGAGAAATTGAAATACTCCCAGTAAAAATAGAAAAAGATCTGCCTTTAATAACTCGTGAGCATGAAGGAAAAAAAAACTCAAGGTACTGTTACAATCCACAGTATCATAAGTCTGAATGAACAGTGTTTTTACCACGCGTTTTAGAGTATTGTTAATAAATAAATAAATAATTATGAATAGTTTGAAAAGAATACTCTTGGAAGTTCCATCTATTGTATGGACAACTTTCTCCTATGAGGTAGGGGTAGGGTAAGACAAGTTTATCTTTGATTTAAGAAAAACTAGATATTTGATCCACGTAATATCATGAGTAGGATCATTTAAAAAAAATACAAAAAAATGTATAAGTAAAGGACTTGTTAACATGGTTTTTAATATATATATATATATATATATATACACATATATATATATATATATATATAAAAAAAATCAATCATGAATTTAAAAATTAATGTATATTAGACGATATCCTTTTTAAATATTAAAAATACAATATATTAGACGACATCATTTTTTAATATAAAAAAATATTGAGATTACAACATATTAAATCGACCTAGACGAACCTTAACTAATTTGCAAACCCTGCAAATTGGGTTATAAAACCATGGTAACTTTATAGAAAGCAAAACAAAATAAACTAAGAAGTCAAATTCTCAATAAGCAAAAATATTAAAGGATAAAAATTTAATATATATTAAATTTTAAAAAAGAACAAGAAAAAAATTTAAATTAACTAGAGTAAACCCGCGCCACCCAATTCATAAGAATAAGATTATATCATGAAAAACAAATTAAAAGAAAATATGAAGCCCAATTTTAAGCATTTCATTTTGAAAGACAGGTAATAAAAGAAGTAATTTAAAAAAAAATGAGTCAACCTGAGTAAATTTATCAAACTCGCGACTAAGGTCATGAGCCTGGATAACTTAATAGAAAGCAAATTGAAAAAAAAATCATTAAGTTGAACTCTCAATCAACTAAATGTTAAAAGCTAAAACTGAAAAGAAAATTAATTATATAAAAAATACCCAAAAAACAAACTGATTCATCGAGCTTACTCTTCAAACCTGTAACTCACTTTGTGAAACTGAGATAACCTGTAGAAATAAAAATTGAAAATAATTGCAAATCTCAATTCCCAAACCAACCTAAAGTTGAAGGGCAAAAAATAAATAAATAAAACCAAATAAAGAAAACTTGAGTAAACTCGGGTTAACCAGTCAAACATGCAGCTCAAGTCATAAGATTAGAATAACCACATGAAAAATAAAGCAAAATAAAATACAAAACCTGATCTCCAACCCACCAATGTTGAAGGATGAAATTGAAAAAAAAAATCAATTCTAAGAAAGGACATAAAAAGAAGATTAGAGTCAACCCTGGCCAACCTTCCAAACTCGTAATCCAAATCATTAGATTAAAATAACTACATAGAAGGTAAAAAGAAAATCATGAAACTCAATTCAACTCAATAATGAGGGATGCAATTAAAAAAAAATTAAAAATCCAAAATATAAAAATAAAATAATAATTAAAAGAATAAAGATCAGACTTGACATCAAAATAAAATGATAAGATATCTTGTTATTTTGGAGAAAATAAGTTTGAAAACCGAGAAGATGAAAAAAAAAATAGATATGAGAAGAGAAACAAAAAGAGAGTCACCACGCGCCTCAACTAACAACACGCAACGCACCACCATCACAAACTCCACAAGATGCTTATAGAAACACCAAGGACAACGATGTTACAAAATTAAAGAAGGCAGCATATGCCACAATAATGCAATGGGTTCTTTCACGCGCATCAATTGCTTGTCAAAAGTTTTTCTCAACAAGACGGATCCTAATTTCTAGGCAATCAAAAAACATGGTTAAAAATAAACTCAATTCTAAAGGACCAAATTGAAGGAAAAAAAACATTAAGTGACCAAAAACAATAAAATGGGGTGGAATCCTCCACTAGCCTTGCAATTCAATCCCTGATTCATTAATAACCTCTTTGAAATCACATCAATTCAATTCATAAGCAAATTTGAATTTAATTGTAATTGGGTTAACCCTCAAATGGTTAATTTAGGAATACGATTTGAGGGATTTTATAAATCTTTATGGCTGAATTCTACTTAATTTCTTACCCAAAGAGGGCATCTGCTATACAAGAATTAAAGTTCCTGGAAAAACTACTTGCATTGTTTATTCCGATTGCCTAATTTTCTTTCCAACCATGTGAGCTTGTTACTGAGCCGCTTGAATAAATCTACATTGCTAGTAAATCTTCAATTAAATTTGATCTCAGCGGAACACTGAATGGTTGTGTCCACTTCTAAGCTTCAAGTCCCAGTTAATTGAAAGAAAATTTACAGGTTGGCACCTGAACATTTTCCGGCGGATCAATTTCCAATTGCAAACATACATCAAAAACTGAGAAATCAACATTACTTAAGGCAGATTATAGGTGAGTGTAGTTAAATCATATCCTTTATCCAGTCAAGCAACTGGTACCTGTCATCTGAGAAGACTTAGTCTTCAGTTTTTTATGTTTTCTGTTAGCAATAATCCCTGGGCGTTGTTCTGGTCTTTGGCCACAACCCATGTTATTTGCTTTTGCTGTTATTTCTGTTATTTGATACCTTCTGTATGGCTATATAAAGCCACCAATGATGCTTAATAAATTATCGATTTATAATTTCAGTAAACCAAGTTTATCATTTGGTATCAGAGCACACAATTGTTTCTCTTTAGCCGCAGCTAGAAACCTGTGTCAAAGTTTTCTTTCTTTCTTTAGCCGCAGCTAAAATGACTAGTGAGGGGAGTTTTGTTCAACCAGCAACCCCTCGTTTTGTTGGGCACTATGATCATTGGAGCATGTTGATGGAGAATTTTCTCTGCTCCAAAGAATACTGGCATGTAGTTGAGACTGGAATTTCTGCTGCAGCAGATAATGTTGATCTCTCGGATGAACAAAGGAAGGAGGTGGCAGAACAAAGGTTGAAGGACTTACGAGCAAAAAATTATCTCTTCCAAGCCATCGATCGTTCAATCCTTGAGACGATCTTGGACAAAGAGACCTCAAAGGGAATATGGGATTCTATGAAAAAGAAGTTTCAAGGTAATGCTAGGGTCAAACGAGCACAATTGCAAGCCCTTCGCAAAGACTTTGAAACTCTTCACATGAAGGAAGGAGAGACTGTTTCTAACTACTTTGCTCGGACCCTCACCATCACGAACAAAATGCGTTTCCATGGCGAAAAGATGTCTGATGTCACAGTTATTGAAAAGATTTTGCGTTCTATGACTTCAAAGTTCAATTACGTGGTGTGTTCCATTGAAGAGTCCAAAGACTTAGACGCAATGTCTATTGACAAACTGCAAAGTAGCCTATTGGTTCATACACAACGTATGCAAGGCTATATTGTTGAAGAACAAGCATTACAGATCACACATGACAACAATTTTGGCAAACCAAGTCATGGTAGAAGTTCTTTTCGAGGCAGGGGACGAGGGCATGAGAGACAAGGTATTGACAAATCTCTTGTTGAGTGTTTTTATTGTCATGACCTTGGACATTTCCAGTATGAATGTCCAAGGAAAGGAAGAAGAAACGAGTCACAAGTTAATTTCACTGAAGCCACTAACGACGAACCACTGCTGCTCATGGCATATACTGAAATTGAGGAGACAGAGAAGTTGTGCAGTGAAGACAAGAAGTTATGCAGTGAAGCATCAGATATTCATGAAGATGATGATCACACGATGGAGATGTTTTTCATGGCTGCTCCTGAATTTATTGAAGAGAGACTGGACAAGGAGCTATGCAGTTACTGTGAAGGACCAGAAATTCCTGCAGATGCAGAAGACGATCACATGATGATGGATGAGTTATGCAGTTACTGTGAAGGACCAGAAATTCCTGCAGATGCAGAAGACGACCACATGATGGAGATGATTGACAATCACACGATGGAGATGCTTCTCATGGCTCATGTCGAGAAAGCACTTGATGAAACAACATGGTTTCTAGATTCAGGTTGCAGCAATCATATGTGCGGTCACAAGGAATTTTTCTCAGAGATAGATGAGAGATTTTGTAAGTCTGTAAAGCTGGGAAACAATTCCAGCATTAGTGTGGTGGGAAAAAGGCAAAATTCATCTTCAAATCAATCAAATTTCACAAATCCTTACAGAGGTATTCTATATTCCTGAGTTGAAAAACAATCTCTTAAGTATTGGTCAATTACAGGAGAAAGGTCTGGGAATTTTGTTTCGCAATAATACATGCAAGGTGTATCATCCAGAAAGGGGTCTCATTTTTTAGACAAGAATGTCTCTGAATAGAATGTTCATTCTGCTGGCCAAGATTCAAACTCAAAATCAGCAGTGTTTTCTCACACCAACACTCGATTTAAATCATCTATGGCACTGCCGTTATGGCCATTTGAGCTTTGGAGGTCTTAAAACTTTACAGCAGAAACAAATGGTGCATGGATTACCCCAGTTGCAATATTCAAACTTGTTATGTGAAGATTGCATTTTGGGGAAACAACATAGGAGCTCCTTCCCGCGAGCTAGTATGTGGAGAGCATCACACCCACTTCAGCTCATTCATTCAGATATATGTGGGCCAATTAATCCTATCTCTAACAGTCATAAGAGATATGTGTTAACATTCATTGATGACTTTAGCCGAAAGCTATGGGTCTTCTTCTTGTCTGAAAAGTCTAATGCTTTTAAAATGTTTCAGCATTTTAAAGTGAAAGTTGAAAAGGAAACTGGAACCAGTATCAAAGGTTTGCGAACTGATCGAGGGGGGGAGTTTACATCTACTGAGTTTATTGAGTTTTGCACAGTTAATGGGATACATCGCCAACTCACAGCAAGTTATACTCCTCAGCAAAACGGAGTGGCTGAAAGGAAAAATCGAACCATCATGAATATGGTTCGAAGTCTGCTCACCAGCAGAAGAGTTCCAAAAACTTTTTGGCCTGAGGCTGTCAACTGGGCAGCACACATACTCAACAGAAGTCCCACACTGGCGATTCGAAATAAAACACCAGAAGAATCATGGAGTGGCACTAAACCTTCTGTCACTCATTTCCGTGTGTTTGGATGCCTTTCTTATGCTCATGTTCCAGATAACAAACACACCAAACTGGACAACAAAAGTGTAAAATGTGTTCTGCTAGGAATCAGTGAAGAGTCCAAAGCTTACCGTTTGTATGATCCACTCTATCAAAAGGTGATTGTCAGCCGTGATGTCGTTTTCAATGAAGAAGAAAGTTGGTCGTGAGATGATACTCATATTGAGGCAATACAAGCCTCCCTTGATTGGAATGATACGGACAACAACAATAATATCCAAGATGAAACACTGGATAACAATTCAGGCGAAACTGCTCATGAAGAAGACAATGGATTCTTCGATACTGCTGATAATCATGATGCTTTTCATGATGCTGCAGATAATCATGATGAAAGCCATCAAGGAAACTTGGAGCGTCCAGTAGCTGAAGACCACATGACTGCTGACTCTGTTTCACAACGTGGTGGAAATCGTCCTCGTCAACCACCAATCTGGATGCGTGATTATGACAGTAGAGATGCTTATTCTGATGACAATCAAGGTAACTTTGCTTTATTTGTTGATGAAGACCCTTTGTCCTATGAGAATGCAACTCGAAGTGCCAAATGGAGAGATGCCATGGATTCTGAAATTGCAGCAATTGGGAAGAATAATACATGGGAAATCACTGATCTTCCCCATGGTGCAAAAACAGTTGGGGTTAAATGGGTATACAAGACTAAGCTTAATGAACGTGGAGAAGTTCATAAATACAAAGCCCGTCTCGTTGCCAAAGGATACACACAACAATATGGGGTGGACTATATAGAGGTTTTTGCACCTGTGGCTCGCATGGATACTATACGGTTAATTCTTGCACTAGCAGCACAGAAGGGGTGGTCATTGTTTCAACTCGACGTTAAGTCTGCATTCCTTCATGGTGAGTTGAATGAGGAGGTGTACATTGAACAACCTCCTGGTTATGTGATAAAAGGAGCCGAAAAGAAGGTGTGTCGCTTAAGGAGAGCTTTGTACGGTTTGAAGCAAGCTCCACGGGCATGATACAGCAGGATTGAATCTTATTTCTTAAAGGAAGGGTTTGAGAAATGTCCTTATGAACATACTCTCTTCCTAAAGAAAACTGAAGAAGGTACTTTCTTAATTGTGTGTCTTTATGTAGATGATCTCATATTTACCGGAAACAATGAGATGATGTTTAATTCGTTTAAACAATCCATGATGAAAGAATTTGATATGACTGATCTTGATCGAATGAGATACTTTCTGGGTTTAGAGGTATTTCAACGAGCTGATGGAATTTTTATATGTCAAAGAAAGTACGCCCAGGAGGTGCTGCAACGGTTCAACATGGCTGATTGTAATGTTGTATTTAATCCCATCGTTCCAGGATTCAAGCTGGTCAAAGAATCCACCAGCACAGCAGTTAATAATACTTTATACATGCAGATAATGAAGCTTGATGTATCTAACATCTACCAAACCAGATATTATGTTCGTGGTTAATATGCTTAGCAGACACCTGACTCATCCTACAGAAATCCATCTGCAAGCAGTGAAAAGCGTGCTTAGGTACATCAAAGGCACACTCACGTATGGAATATTTTATAAGCACGAAGGCAATGAAGAGCTTCTCGGTTACACCGACAGTGACTATGCAGGAGACTTAGAGGATAGGAAAAGCACTTCAGGTTTTCTATTCTTGTTAAGCTCTGAAGCTATATCATGGTCCTCAAAAAAACAACCGGTAGTCACTCTCTCCACAACTGAAGCTGAGTTCATTGTTGCTGCATCCTGTGCTTGTCAGGCCGTATGGTTACGAAGAATGTTAGAAAAACTTAATCAGAACTCCAAGGGAGCAACAGTAATGTATTGTGATAATAGTTCTACCATTAAACTCTCGAAAAATCCTGTCATGCACGGTCGAAGCAAACATATTGATGTTCGCTTCCACTTCCTTCGTGATCTAACTCGAGATGGGGTTGTGACGTTGCTGCACTGTTATTCTCAAGAACAATTGGCCGATATTATGACTAAACCCTTAACACGAGCAGCCTTTGAGAAACTACGCATGTTGATGGGTGTTTGTCAAAACCCGGGTATAAACTGAAGAAGAATCGTCAGTTTAAGAGAGGGAAATGTTATCTGAGAAGACTTAGTCTTCAGTTTTTTATGTTTTCTGTTAGCAATAATCCCTGAATATCATGTTATTTCTGTTATCTGATACCTTCTGTATGGCTATATAAAGCCACCAATGATGCTTAATAAATTATCGATTTATAATTTCAGTAAACCAAGTTTATCAGTACCATGGTGTCCAGTAACTGAAAGTCCCTTAGTGTTGGTAAAGTTTTGAAAATTCCCGTCAGCCTCAAGATCAGGGAAAGGGGGGGATACAAGTCAAACCTCAGATAACTCGAAGTAGTTTCAGAAGAGTTCAATCCTACAAGTCAGCCTCTATTTTACTAAAATTGCACATCTAATATATACAGTCTTCAGTTATAGTAGTTCAGCAATGTTTTTTTTTTTGGATTTGAGGAAACCCCACCTTCCGGAAAGCGCACTTTGTGGGCCCAGGTGAGCGAGTAAAACCCCGGCTGTCTCAGACTCTTACAAGAGGTGCACGCATGCAGTTCTGTGATCCCTGGAACTTCAATTCCATGTCATTAACAACACTGATCCTTGATTGTCATCAAGTTCCCCTTGCCTTCTCAAGATCAGGAAGATCTGCAAGCAATGCCTCATACAGTCAGATATGGCATCACAAGCAATAGAAGAAATGAAATTAAAGGTAAAGTTGCACAGACAAAAGCAATTTTTTCGTTTGTACAATGCATAATTTGACACTTGAAATGATATGGACTGCATAATAGTGGAATAATTTTTTTAAAAAAAAATTGTCTTCGTAGTTTTGGAATAATAAAACTCGAATTTTCCTTGTGGACTGAAAGTCACAAAGCATTCTTTTCATTACATGCACTTAAAGGTTTGGAAGTTCATAGATGATAATGCATATAAAGATTATGAAAATTAAGCACACACGGCATACTACATTGTTGCAGAATCCTATCTATGCACGTGAAGTACACACAGAGGATGGTAAATATGATGCAACCAAGGTCTAACTTACAAAGCATTCCTTCATCATCACTGCTCCCATCATCTTTTTCATACTGCAAAAGAACAGGTGTTAAATAATCAAGCAGACTTGAAGCACTGCTATAATCATTCTTTATATTAACAGAAAACCAAACAAAAAAAGAAAACAAATTACCCCAGCATTATTGTCATCAGAGGCATCAGCTGCAAGGGACAACAGAAATTTGATCAGATTCAATCAGAAACTGAAGCTGTAAACTCTTGCATACTGAACCATATATTCTCGAGTTATTTAATACAAATCATAAAGCAGCCATGTTATGCAGTGAACAAAGAGAAATAAGGAAAAGTTCATGCATCCCAGATTGCTAAGGATTGTGTTGGGATGCAATAATGGTTGAAAGAATAGACTTTATTTTCATTGAAGAGCACAAGTACTAACAAAACTCAAAAGCATCACCATCATGGTATTGCTAATAAATTTCAAGAATTGTTCAGTCATTTCATGCCACACAGACCCATGGGGCACAAAACAGTCAAGACTGCAAACACTTCAAAAGGTGTAAACTAATTAATTTTTCTATAAACATCGGAATTACATATTCTGCACATAATGGCATTCATTGTGAGAGATAATGAATGTCAACCATACAATAGCAATATCAACATCCATGGTTAACACAATTCACTGGCTAGAATCAATCAAAATGACTCTTGAGAGTCTTTTAGCATACAATTCTTCTTCAAGCTAGGAAGATATCTAATTTCCTCACTAGTAGAACCTCACTAATGTGCACTCCCATTTTACATGTGAGGATAGAACAATACCTGTTCATCAAGAAAAAGAAGCCAAAAATACAACCCAAGAGAAAAACACTAAGCTATTCAGGGGAAACAGGACCACACACAAATTAGAGGAAGATAATTTAACAAGGCAAGTCCAACTTGTGCTAAGCTTTTAGATATTAAACCACTCAAGTTAAATGCATTAAACAATCAAATGACAGGACTTTGGGACAGGATTAGATATCATGAAGTTCAATCAATTATACCATACCCTAACTAAGGGCAGAATCATGTTTTGAAAACTTGAGCCCCATAGAGAACTTTGAGAGACCTCATATCATAACCCAAAGAACAGGTCGTGAGAACTTACAAGCTGACTTTTCATCATCCTCATCAAACCACTTGTTCCAATCCACCTTAATGTAAGGAGCAGGCTTCCCTTCAGATTTTAACAGCCTTTTCCACCAGACTTTCTCTTCTTTCTGGATTGAGCATATAATGTTCCTCAACCCAACCTTAGTTTTAGAACCCTGCATAGTTAACATCAAAGCCTTAAAGCATGAACATTATAACATTTCAAAAGTTTGCAATGAAAAATACAATGGAGAAAATTACTAGGAATTTTCATATTTAAACATTGCAATTACAAATACTACACGTTGAAATGTCATATGAACAAAATTCTCAATTATGTGGCACCAGGTTTCTCTAACTTGAGCAGGTCAGTTACATGACAAAAAAGTATAAGACGTAGGAGACAATTCTAAGTATTGGATATTACATGCTACATGAAAACCTTGTGAGTAACAGATCAGGAATGGCATGAAAAAAAATTAAAATTTTAAGATACAAGCATTTTCTTATATTCAATGCTTATGGACACTCAAGTACTCAACAATAATTCTAGAAAATATTCCTCATGATGTTCTTGACGATGTGATGTACATGAAAACCTAAGGAATGTCTGAAAGCACAACATGGAACTTATCCTGAGTAGTAACGTTTCATCAGAGTGAATTGGAAGCCTGGCTTCAAAATGAGGTTTCATGCTAACTTGTCGATCAGAGTATAAGTGGAAGACTGACTGGCTCTATGTTAATTCATTCATAAATAGTTAATCATTTACTTGTAAGCTAACCAGAGAGAGGGAGGGAGGGAGGGAGGGAGAGGAAGGAGAGGGAGTGACATCTCTTTGATTAGAAAGGCGTTGCTTGATATTGAATTAGCAGCAAGAAATTTTTTCTGTGTTTAAGTTTTATCATTCTGTTTCCTTTTTTCCCAGGAGGCGTTTAAGCAAAGGCATCACATCGGAAATGGTTCCAGAGCTAGTGGCAACAAAAACAGAATGACAGAGACAACGATGGAGAGTCATTAAAAGCAAAAGCGATAGCAGCAGATAGAAAGGAGAACTATTCTAAGGGGAGCAGTACTGATGGTTAAATAGATCGACATTGGATCTCCTGTCAACTATTCTAACTTAATCCATAAATTTTCCCACCCGAAAGAAAAAAGAAAAGAAAACAGAGCATGAAGCACAACATGCATGAGTTATTTTCTCCAAACTCAGCCAGTTTTTTACACAAAAATGCATAACATGAAGATGCATTAAAAAGTATGGCCAAAAGAAAAGCAGCAATTCCCAACTTGGCTTCAAATCTACCAAATTGAAGTGTTTTTTCCTTCTTGAGAACAGTAAAACTGGCATGCAGGAAGTGTTACGACACCACAGATATCAAACATGATTTTACCTCCTCTAACACAAGGACCAACAACTTCAAAAAGAACCCATCATTAACATTCTTCTTCCAATGAAACAAAATGACTGCAAACCATCAACTACACAACTGTTCTCTTTCCAATAAAATGACAAGAACCCGCAAAAGATTTCACAACTCAATGCCAAAAGAGTGAAAATACAAAGAGAAATTACATAAAATAAATAAATACCTCAGGAACAATGTTTCCAAAGAGTTCCAAACTGAAATCAAAGGATTCGCCTTGAACCCCAACAGCAGAGAAACTAAATAATCCTCCACCTTCACATTTCACTGATACGTCTTTAGCATCAGGTAATGCAATCGTCAAGTAAACCTTGTCTGATCTCTGAGCCCACAGAACCTCTGGGTGCCTACTGCACATACAAACCACCAAAGTAAAAAATAATTGCAGAGTCAGAGTCAGAGAGAAAGGGAGGACAGGAGAAATGACCTGACCTCATTGTTTCTATGGAGGGCGGGTGACTGATGGCGGAAACGAGTCGTTTGAGGGTAATGGGAGAGGGCAGTAGCCAACAGCCCAACAGTAAAACCCTACAAAGAAGACGACTACTGTGTCTTTGCCTGCCCTTGTCAGTGAACTGTATATAAATTATTGTTTTTTAAGAGATGGTAGCGTTATTTTTAAAAATATTTTGTATTTAAAAATATATTAAAATATTTTTTATTTTTAAAAAATTATTTTTAAAATTAACAAATTAAAATAATTTAAAAATATATAAAAATTAAAAAAATATATATTTAAATTTTGATGGAACACAAATTGAATTACGTTTCTAAACGGGGTCTTACTAATAATAGCATGGGTCAAACTATAATTTTTTTTTAAAAAAAAAATATTAGATGTCGAGATAAAAAAAATATCATAAAAAAATCAATCAAGAAAAATTTATAACCGTAATAATTAAAGTCAAGTCAATCTGAGATATTTTGTTAAATTTGTAATTTATATCATGAGATTAAAATCCAATAAAAAATAAAAAGAATTATAAAGTCTTAAAAAAAAACATGTTAACTTTTCAAACTCATAATATGAGTTATTAGACCTAAAGCATCCAATCTAAACAAACCATGAAATCCAATTTCAAATCAATCAAATATTGAATGATGAAAGGAAGGGAAAGAAAGGCTCACATGTGACAAACCGAATCACTATTTTAGACACACATTGCACCAACAAGAAGAGAACGGATTATGCTTCTAACAACAAAAAAATGTATTTTTAGATATCGGGAGGCACCACAAGCACTTTCTGGATGGCATGGGCGCCTCTCACGAGCCTTTGGCGCGCCACACGTGCAAGTCCTCATTTGTTTTTTTTATTTATCCAAATACCAAAAATGCCCTTGAGCTCACTTTATAATTACAAAAAAAAATCATTATGAAAAGACTAAGAGGCCTCTTGACTCTAGGTTTAAAATTTTTGCTTTTATAGGTATTTTTGTCATTTTACTGTGTGTTTTAATTGTTTATTATTTTTTATATTTGGTCAAATAACAAATTGTCTTTGCATTATAATAACAAAAAAAAATCATTGTTAAAAAACGAGAATGCCCCTTGACGTCAAATTTAAGTTTTTACTTCTAATGATATTTTGATCGTTTTACTATGCAATCGAGATGAGAAAAGACCCATCTATCCCTACTGAATTTTGTAATAATTAATGGGTATGTAAAAAGACTTTAATGCTCTTGGAAGATAGTGTTAAGTTTTTTGGGTGGAAGGATATAACAAATATGTTTGGCAGTGTGGTTGCGATTGCTTTTCAAATAACTTTTTGTGCCAAAATGCATGCCAATGATGTTTTTTCATTTTTTAAAAATTATTTTTGACATCAGCACATCAAAACGATCCAAAACATATTAAATTTTAGCAAAAAAAAATTAAATTTTTTTGGGAACGCGGTTTGCACCGCGTTCCCTAACGGTTTCAACGACCATTACACTGTTTCTGTTATAGTGAACAATGCCAGAAGGTCCGGAGCTAGAGTGCTTTTCCAACGCCAATTAGGTTTCTTTAATATGAAGAAACAAATAGTAGAGCCCTGTTATTTTAAAAAATTTACAACAAAGTCATTTCTAATTCAATTTTTAAAGATGCATTCTATTATATTGCACCTTTTTATTAATAATTATAGTGGGATCATCACTTTAAAAGAATAGATGATTATTTGAATAAGTTGATGGACTAAATATTGCATGTTATATTCACCAAGCATCAACATAGAAAAAAACTAATATTCAAAATTAGTGAAATGCATTGAACTTAGAGGCTCCAAAAATAATACCAACATGATTCATAAGTTCTTCATGAAACTTAACGTCTAAATTAATTACAAAATTGAGATCCAACCTTAATATGAAATTAGAGACTATTTCTAGGAAAGACAAAAATCAGTTCTTTTTGGAAGCCCTGCAGTCGAACCATCAGCACTCATTGCTTGTAGGATATTGATTGAACTTCAAAGATCAATGTTTTCTCTCTTTCTTTTTTATTAACATCAATAATAAAAAAATTAGTCAGGACATCCCTCTTTTTACGCTAGCGATCCTCACGCTTTAGGAGCATTGATGTTTGGTTTTTGTTTAGGAAAAAACCAGACTCATAAACAAAACATCAAACTCTAGTCAATGGTTTTTTCTCCTTTTCAATTGCATCATCTTCATTCTTCTTTCTTTTGCTCATGGTTAAGACATTCTTCTTTCTTTTGCTCATGGTTAAGACTTTATACAACATCTGGTAGTGCAATTTTAGGCCGACAGTTTTCACCATTAACAAGTTCAACTGAGAATTCTTAGGGATTAGGGAACATTTCTTTTTAATACTGATATAGGGCATATTTCTCCAGTGCCCACCTCCTACCAACACAGACAACTATAACATGTAGACATGGAATCCTAGCCATCTCAAGCAATCTACAAGTATATATGTCTAACATTATCATTGTAAATATTAATGACCTTATACCCATAATCACCATTATGCAATGCTCTAGATTTGAAATTAAGTTCTTTGAATTCTTCATCTTTTTTCACAAATACGAGGACCAAAGCTCTTCTTAAACTTGACTTCTTTAAACAACACTTATGTTTTTCAATATGTGGTTACTATCCTTCAACAATATGACAATACTTTTATAACCAACTTTTAATACTATCTATTTGACCCGTGTCATGTAGATCAAGATATTTGATATCGCAACTTGGGCCATATATCCAGTTGTGTTTAATATCTTTAAATAAATTTTTTTATTGAATCAAACAATTATCTATACCAATAAAACATTAAAAAAATCATTAATGATAACTAACGACTAAACTCAAAAAATAAGAGATAAATATAAATCAAGATATTTGATATCGCAACACAGGTCATGCTCACAGTTGTGTCAAATAAATTTATTTTTAGAATAAATTCTTTATTTAATCAAAAGATAATAGAATTGGCTTGCGCTATGCCACAGATAGGATGAAAAAAATTCACGAGCCCCAAAAAAAATATCTAGACATAGCCAACGTGTTTTTTAGAAAAAAGAAATAGATTTTAACCATGAATATTTTTATTTAATATTAAAACAAAAATATATTGGATTTACAAGGGTCAACCTGGGTTGACATGTGAAACCCGCTAGGATAATCTTCCAAAAAAATTCAGAAAGTTAAATTCTCAATTAACTCAATGTTGGAGGATGAAATTAATAAGGAAAAAAAAAACAATACTTAATTAAAATAACTCAAGTAAACTCAAGTCAACCAACCAAACTTGCGACAAAGGCCATGCACATCATTGGACTCGGTAATTTTTTTTATCCTAAAGATTGTTTTACATTTAATTATACAACAACAAAGAGCATGAGATTTTTTTATAAATAATATTTTAAAGAAAAAAATAGAATATGTTTGTGGAACTGAGATAACAAAGTAGATAATTGATAACAAAAGATGAAATTGAATTTTTTTAGTTTTAAGTTAAACAAAAAAATAATGAAAAATGTATTTTGTTTTAAATTGAGGGATAAAAAAGGCATTAAACAAAAAAAAATCTAAACATTATGACTTAACTCATCTATCCAACCAAGTTCAATATTTTTTTTCTTAAAATTATATTTAACCTAAATATAAAATAATTTTGTTTTAAAAAGAAACAAAAAAAAGCCAAAAAAAAGCTCAGTGTGTCTGGGCATTTGAAAGGAAAGGCTCAGATGCATGGGCATTAAAGCCCACGCCCACACACTTGAGATTGGTTTTTTTGAAATGAGCAAATGACATATAGCCTACTAAGAAAAATGACATGTAGTCCAGATTCGAGACACTGTTACCGTGCTTAAAAAAAATCATGGCAATGGGTTTTTCACCATAAAAAACCCAATTTTTAAGTCATTTCAGCCTACAAACACCATACCAACACTCTTAAAACACCTGTAAACCAAATCATCAACCTAAAAAATCCAATAACCCGAAATCAAACCAAGTTATTTTTGTCTTCCTCAAATTAGATTTGTTTTTTAGGCAACATTGAGGCTTCAAACAACAACTATCAAACTCCTCTTATCGCATGGAACCCGTGGACACCAATAACAACCATTTTGGTGGTCGAAAATGGCATGAACAATGACTTTCTCTCTCAACATAGAAATCTAACAATTTCTCTTTCTCTCTCCTCTCTCAAACTAAGAACTGAAAAAAAATTGTATCAAAATTAAATTGCAAAACAATTTAGGGATCAGATGGGTAAAATTTTTAAAGTTAGAAGACTAAAACAAACTTTTCGTGAGAACTTTGAACCTACCACCCATTTTCGATGCCTTTTCCACATTATTCCTCCTTCTTTAAATCTTATCCTTGGTCAATAAATTTGAATCAATTGCCATTTAATTTGGCCTTAAAGGGATGCAATTTCCTTAAAAAAAAAGTTTGAGACTCAAATTAAGAAATTAGAAAAAATTTGAATAGTAAGTCCATGGTGAAATGTGAGAATATGAACAGTACAAATGTGTATAATAATTCCCCCACATGTTTTAGAATTTTTGTTAGTAGAATCATTTTCATGTTTCATACAAATTATTGTAAACTACATTAGATTTAGCATTAATACTAAAGTAAGTTCTATATTATCATTCTCGATACTTTTCTACTTCTACCTTGTTATATTTCTCTAATTACTTAGGGTATTCATCTAATTCTTATATGGTACTTGATTTGGCACAAGTTCAAAATTGTTTTTCTATGTCTTCACTATGATTGGTCTTCCTCTAATTTGCAAATATGTGTCTGGCACACCACCTCTGTTATAGTCTAATCTAGACTCTAAATTATATAGAGAAGAACATAGACCTTATCAAACATATCAAAAGCAGTAAATGATATTAATTCATGCAAATAACATAACCTTATAATTAATATAATGACAATATATTATCTTATAGGTTTGATAAGAGTGGCTCAATTATTTATTCTTGAGGATACACAACAATACGCTTTGATAATTGAAAAACATAAATGATGATATAATTTTAAGAGTCTAGTGTTCAGAAGACTTGATGAGAGTGTGCAAAAGGGCATTAAAGCTTATACGGTAAATATATTTTCTTACTAAACATATCAACCTATCTATAAGTTTTATTAAAAATTACTTGATCATTATAAAATTAGGTGAAAATTATTGGCTCAAAGGTTATTCAATCTAATATGTTTGTTGTAACCCATTTTTGGGTCCCCACAAAATATATATAAAAATATATAGCCAAAGGAGGTTAGAAAAATAACAGGAGGCAGAAGCGCTCAGAAAATGGTTGGAAAATTGGTCAATAAGGTTAAAAATACAAAGATGGAATTTTTGATAATATATTCTTGAAGGAGGAGAGCCCTGTTGACAAGGAAAATTTGAAATTTGAGGAGAAAAGCCCAAATTTAGATGTTTATGGACTTAATTTGATTTTTAAATGAATTTATAGGGGATTTGATTGCAAGAAAAATTGATTTTTAAGTCAATTTGGGCTTTAATTAGAAGAAATTTAAGTTCTGGGGCCAAAATATATTTTTTAGGAATTTATTAGGTCAAATCAGGGGCTTAATTGCATAAATATTGAAGTTTAAGGGCCAATTGGGGACTTAATTGAAGGAATCCGAAACCAAGGACCAAATTGAAAGAGGCGCGTAAATGGAGGGGCGGAGACCGAAATTGACAGGGATGCAATTGAAGAGAAAAAAGATGATTAAGGGCTGATTTGGAATTTGGCGCGTTTTGGCGCCACATTCAAATGAAACGGCGCGTTTTCTCCAAAACGACGCCGTTTCATACATTCAAAAAAAAAAAAAAAAAAAAGAGCAGAACGGTGTCGTTTTGAACGACACTGTTCATCTTCTTCCCCCGATCACGCAGCGGGGAAGAAGGAAAAAGGTTTGCTTTAATTTGAATTTCTGCCGGCCACTCTCTCGCCTGGAGCCCACCGACCGGACACAATGGCCGACCACCCACCGCGCACTTGCCAGAAAACCGGGGAAGGGGGCCGAACCTTGGCAGTCGTGCCCAATGGCCGACCGGCCGGTTGCTCCCCATGCCACAGCAAAGCCACGCCCTGGGCTCTATAAATAGAACCCCAAGAACGCTGGAGGGAGGGGAACAGACGGGAGAAAAAGGAGAAAAAAAAAAAGGAAAGAAAACCAAGGAAGAAGAAGAAAGGGGGAGAGAACAGAGGGGAGGAGCAAGGGGAAAAGAAAAAAACAGAAGAGAGAGAGGAGAGGAGAAATAACACAGAAAGCAGTAGAGAAGAGGAAGAGCCAACCTTCGGTCAGCAACCACCAGCACCACTGTCAGCTCCTCTACCCAAGCTCATCGTCGCAGGTAACTCTTCCCCTGTTCATCTTCTTGCATGCAGAACGTGCACTGTGCACGTTCTGCAAGCAAGAAATTAATTAGCTGGTTACTGTGCAGGGGCACAGTAACCGGCTAATTAATTGCCCCAGTTACTATGCAGGTCTAATTAATTAACATGTTACTATGCAGGTGCACAGTAGCCACCTAATTAATTAACGGGTTACTGTGCTTATGTACAGTAACCCGGTTACTATTTGTGCACAGTACCCCGTCACTATTTGTGTACAGTATCTAAGTCACTGTTGTGTACAGTATCCCGTCACAGAAGAAGCATGATGGCCTGTTGGGCCGAGATCGGCCCAACCCAGTCTGGGCCGAGATCGGCCCAACCTTTCTTTGTTGGGCTGAGTCCGGCCCATTTACTTGGGCCGGCCCAGCCCGATTTGTTTTTATATTATATATTATATATTATAATATGTTATAATATATGTGTGTATATATGTATATATATATAAAATATGATAATTAAAAATATATATATATATATTTCTAAAAATATCTTTAAAAATATTGTTGATTTTTCTGCATTTGTTTTATCAAAGTGGATTAATATTTGGTTATATTTTTATACTGTAAGAATACAAACCTAGTATTAAAATACCCGATTTGTGTCAAAACATCAAAAAATACATAATTACAAAAAAAAATGTTTTGTTTGCATGCATACGGCCTAGTCTCTCCAACATATATATATAAATATTATAACATCATATTTTCACACAACAAAGGAAATTTCAAAAAAAATAATATATGTATTAGCATGCATTTTGGCTTTAATAACCAGTTTATTCAAGCCATGAGAACTAGGCCAATATTTCAAAAATTCTAAAAAAATCTTTTTGTCCTCTTTTAGTATTTGGGATTAAGAATTTATACGTAAAATGTATTCCTGATATTAAAAATATAGCTTTTTTACATAGACATTAGAACGGTTAGGTTTTACCCGATAAGATAAGGACCTCCTTATTGAGGAGGACTTTTCTTGAACCATAGACGGACCAACATACATAGACATTAGAACGGTTAGGTTTTTACCCGATAAGATAAGGACCTCCTTATTGAGGAGGACTTTTCTTGAACCATAGACAGACCAACATACATAGACATTAGAACGGTTAGGTTTTACTCGATAAGATAAGGACCTCCTTATTGAGGAGGACTTTTCTTGAACCATGGACGGCCCAACAACTAGGAAACACAACGAAAACACCTTAAATTTTATCAGACAATTAAACGATGCAGCTTACCTTAGGTAGGGCGTATTTGGGGTGCTAATACCTTCCCTTTACGCAACCAGTCCCCGTACCCGATCTCTGAGACCAGTTAGGGTTCCTAGTGACCAAAATACTAGGTGGCGACTCCCACACTATTTTTCACTGCTAAGAGACAACGAATTCCTTGTCTCCCTACATTGACCAGATATATATCCCCCATATTACATTTTTTGTGGGTGGACGATCGCCGCGACGTCGCTCACGTGCGACAATGTTGTAAAAAATACTTCATTTTATACCCATAAATCCCAAAATAAAAATTGTTGTTACCCAATTTTTGACCCACCTTTTTGATAAATTTTTTTGAAAAATCCAAAAATAGCAAAAAACAACGAAAATCCAAAAAATACATTTTTTAATATATTTGTATCATTTTTAGCATTTTCAGCATTGTTTCAAAAGAATTTAAATTTTCAAGGGTCTTTAGAACGCGTTTGACTTTTAGCGTGTTATTTTTAAAATCAATGATTTTCCTCATTCGAGTCGATGTTGATAAGAAAAATCCAAAAAAATAAGAAAAATCAAATTTACAAAAAAAAAATAAAGAAGTTGAGGGACCAAGTTTGGGGACCTAGCAACATTTTTGCCTATAAATAGGAGTTTCCACAACATACATAAGGAGGGAGGGCAATTTTGAGAGACTAAAAAAAATACAAAAAAAAACCTAAACCTAAACCTATCTTTACCAACACAAACCAGCCGCTCAAGCCCTTCCCCCCAGCTTTTTCCTGATCTTCTTCTCCTTTCCACAGACCTCCCTTATTATCCCCTTCTCCCCTCAGCCGCCACCCTCATCCCATCTCCACTGTCATCTCCCAAAACCAACAACCCTGCACACAGACCTCCCCCTCTTCAAGCCAAAGCTTTTGCCCCCCCAAAACCATTTTCCCCTCGGTCATTTCAACATCTAGAAACCCAAACCAGCCTCATTTTCTTTTTTTCTTCTTCCCCCAGCCGTCTCCTTCTTTAGCCGCTCCCTTCCTCCAGATACGGTCGCTCTCTGCCCCCTCTCTTTTACAGAAATGAGAGAGAACCTCATCTCTCTCTTTCCCCGATCTTCACTCTTCAACCGACTATAGTCCCACGGTCTTCCTCTTCAACCGCAGACACCGTTTCTCCTCCCCCTGACCAGACAACCATCCTATCTCCACCGTAGCTTCAGCAGCCACAGACGACAGCAACCGTCAGATCTTCCATCGGCAGAAGAGAAACAAACAGATAAGGGAGAAGGTAGAGAAACGAGACCGATCTAAAAAAGAAAACCGAAGCAGATATGAAAAATAAAGGAAATAAAAACTAAAATCAACTGGTTGTTGCGATTTTAATGTTTGTACAAGTCACCGCCGGCGAGGAAAGGAAGAGGAGGAAGTTGTTCCGGATCCCCTTGCTTTCTCAGATTTTCTTGCGGCAGCGCGTGAACCCACGCATCGCCAGTGGCATGGCGCGTGGAGAAGACGCATCGCCACTGTTCATGTAGTTCCAGGAGGCCTTCCCTGCAATTCCTGGAGTTTTTGGGGTTTATTTTGTAAATTTAAAATTGTTTAATGTACCTTTTGTTTTGAATTTTTATAATTTATAGTGTGTAAATGTGGATGTAAAAAAGGAAAACAAAAAAAGGAAAAATATAGTAAAAGTGAATGTGTTGTTTATATTTTTTTATAGATTTTTTAATGATAAAATTACAAAGAATAAAGAAGAATTTAATATTTTGATTTGCTCATGGTTAAAGATTATGAACTTACACGTAAGTCGTATTTCTAATATCCGATGAAAGAACAAAAACTTCTTTATCACATCAAAGCCACGAAGCAACTTACCTAAGGTAGGGTGCGTTAGGGGTGCTAATACCTTCCCTAACCACAACCAGTCCCTTACCCGTGAATCTCTGATAAGACCAGTACATCCGGGTTTCCTAGTAACCCTCAATGAAATACTAGGTGGCGACTCCCAACAATCAAGCAAACATAACGAAAATCACCAACGGACGCCGCGTGGGGACGTGCGACAAAAACAAACAAAGTATATAACCTTATACTCTACTCTTCAAATACGTCACCTCAACCAAGATTTCAAAGCAAGAGGTTTGCTTAATTTAACCTCGATGTAAACCCTAGCAAAATTATCACAAGTTTTATATAGGGTTGCCTTATCCATCTTAATTTATGTCCCAACTTATCACCAATTTAGGTTAGGATTATTTTATCATATAAATTGTAGAAATTCAAACCTAAGCTTATGCTTCATCAATAATAGCTTTTTTTATAATTAAAAAGCAGTTGCTATTGTTGAAAGTAAGCTAGGATCCACTATTAATTATGGACCTTTAAATAGAACACTTGTATAAATTCCTTAAGCAAGTTCAACAAATGATAAAATATTGTAAATTGGCTTTTGATTTTGCCAATAATATGCTACACTAAAATTACCTATAATAATCTTATGGGTTACTTCTTATTTTAAATTCATTAAAACTAATACTAATAGGAGTTCATTAGGCATCCCTAAAATAGTTAGGATAAGAGGTGTTCTATGAGTTTATTATGGCTCATGAACTTTAATAGCATCAATATTAATCACTCACTTTTCAACTTTTAATAGGATCAATATAGTTATGGTTATAAAGTTGCAAGCCATTTTGTCGCATAGGATGTTGAATATTTAATGGTTATTCTTGAATCTAATTAGCAAGAAACGATTCACACTATCATGATTTCTAAAGGTTTATTACTTTCTTGTTATGCTATTCTTATTGATATTAATGTTCTTAGGTAGTGTTTGGTTTTTATCTCGAGAAAAACTTATTTTATATTTTTATCTCTATTTATCCAACCAAACATATTTATGCCATTTTTATGTATGCCTCTTATATCTTAGAATACTAACCAAACACAACCTTATCAAATGACATTGACATTGTTATCTTCATCATGTTTCACAAGAGAATAATACTATAACAAATTATCTATCAAGGTAAGGATCTTTAAAAGATAGTTCTTTTTTAATATGAGATTAGCTAATTACCTATGGTATGTTATGGGTGGGATTTCAAGCTGATTTTTAACGTAAAAGAAGAAAAAGAAGAATATGTTAGTATCAAGGGTGAACAAAAAAACCTATCAACTGATCAAACCAAGAAAATCGAAAAAAATAACCAAAAAGGCTGAACCAAGAAAAAAACTGAATGAACTAATAAGAAAATCTTAAAAAAATTCAGTTCAAATGGGTTTTGGTTTAGAAGTCCAAAACTAAAAAAACTAGATCAAACCAAACTGGTTCAACCCAAAACTAAACCTAGTATAAAAGAAAAATAGGTATAAAGAAAAACTTTTCTCAAACCCTACCTCATTAGCAACTAGTAGTTGCCCCCTCTCCTTTTACTCTCTTAATCTCCCCTTAAAGTTTTTCTTCTTCTTTTATTTTCAAGAATTCCATAATCTTTGGCAGAGACATATGGATCTTCTTCTATGTTTCAGAAGTATATGATGTATGGACTTATTACCGGTCACTATCATTATAATGTGTGTTACCATTGAAAGGTGTCATCTAATGCTATTGGGTCGTTTAAAAAATTCATACTATTTAGTGCATTGAACACCTACTAACATTTTGTTTACTTTGTCTCCAAATAGGTATAGGGACTATTTGCTCCAAAATTTGTTTTTGATTTGGTCACCCTTATTCTTACTAATGCACCGATTAGCCTATCTTCACTTTTATACACTGATCAACTGGAGGATGAGATATAGAGGGTTAAAAAACTGAACAATAAATTTCTCACAAGTCACGAGGGATTTATCACTTCTCTTTCCATAGGAATTTATGTGCAAGGTTAGTAAGAGAGAGAAAAAATCAGATATCCAATTCAAATTTACTTGAGCCTAGAAAAAAGCTGAATTGAAATAAATTTAGTTTGAAAGGGAGAGAACCGAACTAAACTAACAAAGGTCGGTTTGAACTAGTTTTTGATTCAGTTCGATTCAGAACCTGGAAAAAACATAAATTTAGTTTGATTGTTTATTTTGGTCCAAGACCGAACAAAAAATAATCATCCCTAGCTCGTATCATGAACATATTTTCTTACATCATGAAGAAATCTAATTGAAAAATAAAAAGTTGCTACGTGTATTTAAAAATTACATGAACAAATAAATCATGCGCTAACTAAAGGTCAAAACAAGAAACTAAAAGATAGATGCATGTAGTGATCTTTGACCTCGTGACATGTGATGTTCTTCAATTTTTTATCTATATAATTATATAGTAATAAAAATGGAGTTTTATCATAAATATAGTAATTTAAATTTTATAAAAAAATATAATTCTTAGTATAATATTTTTATTAATATATTTTTTTAACAAAAAATATTACTTTCATTAGTTATGTTACATGAAAACTATAAGCAATTAAAATTAATATCCAAAAATAGTATACCATAATATCTCTTTAATCCAAACCTCCTTCCCTTATTAATTTATTATTCTTTTACAAAATATTTTTTTATCAGAATTTTTGTTTTTTAAACAAAAAATTATCATCATCAAAGCAAGTTTTATAAAATAAAATAATAAATTGATGATTTCGACATGAATATATTAAGAAAATAAATATAACAATCTTGAGAAAAATCATATGAAAAATTTACAACAAAAAAATTAAAAATAAATATTTTATCCATATTTTAGAAAACTATGCATATTAGGTTGATACATAATTATTTTGAAAACAATTGTTAATATCACCACGAGGATGCTGATATTATTTTAAAACAATAGCTTTATGTGGATTGTTATTTAAATATCATTTAAATAAATTTATTTAAAAGTAATTCAATTACAAAATGTAAAAAACAATGAGATTTTAAAAAATAAAATTAAATGACGCATAATTTATCTATCATTTTTCTAGTCACCTGAGCAAGGTCCAAGTTTTTTGATCTCAAAAACCCATATATCAATATTTTTTCACGAAAACAAATGATAAAGGACATCCCATGAACCTTTATAACTACGTTTTAAATAATAAAACACATTCTAGCTGACCAAAGATCTCATAATAAGATAAAATTAATTTTTTTTCTAAACTCCAATCTATTTTTTTTCAAGATCATACAAGGTGAAACCAACCTCCATTAAGTTCCTTATTAAAGTTATTGGTGGCTGATTACTTAAAAGTTTTCTCTTAGCTTAATTTTCTCTGATCATTTTCTCTTTTATTTTTTAGGATGTAAATGAAAAATTCAAAATCATAAGGTACCAAATGTAAGAAAAAAAATAAAAAACTAAAATTGAGAGACCAAAATGTAGATTTTTGTGTCCTTTGAACAATAAATATTTGAAAAAGATTGTCATTTTTATCTATGTTAATTTTGATCATTGTTATATTAATTTTAGTTTTTTTATTTTAAAATAATTTCAAACTCTTCCATGAAAAATCAAGATGCCATTTAATATTGAGACAACTCACAACATCCCAGAATCACAAAAAATCAAATTGAAAGAAAAAAAGTTTGAAAATCAAAATTCATGGAAATGAGGCTAAAAAAATGCACAATAAATAATGCTATAAATAATAATAAAAATATAAGATGATGCATAGAAACGTACACCACCTATTTTAGTTTCTTTTTTAATTAATGTCAATATTCGCAAAGCATTTGGCTAAATGATATTATTAATATTGCTTTCATGCGAATGTAACCAAGGAAAAAAAATGAAAAACAAATGAAACACATCACATGAATTGCATTTAGAATCTCTCTGTTTCAAATCTCAATTATAGTAATTGTTTTATAAACTTTACCCATTAATAAAAAAAAAAAGTAACATAACAATCACTACTTTCATTTAGGGCAATAATTTTAATTTCAGTTCAGTTTTTATAAAAAAAGTAATTAAACTAATTTTTTTAAACCAAAACCGGTTTAAACCGACCGGTTTCGGTTTCTGTTCAGTTTTTTTAGGACAAAAATCGGTTCAAACTGGTTTTGCTCGGTTTTTTTGGTTTGACTCGGTTTTGGCTCTTTTTTTTTCCGGTTTGGCTCTTTTTTTTTCCCCGGTTTGGCTCGGTTTGGGTTCGGTTCGGTTTTTTCGGTTTCAGGCTTATAAAACCGAAACCAAACCGAACCGGTCGGTTTTTTTAAAATTTTAATCAGTTTTTTTTCATGGTTCGGTTTTTTCAGTTATTTTTTTTTTGATTTTTTTAATTTAATTGATTTTTCAATTTTTTTATTTACCCTTACTTTCATTAATGTCTAGATAATAATAATAATAATAATAATTTCTCCTAAATTTAACAAGGAATACATGTGTCCATTGCCCATGCCAAAAACCGCCCCCTCATGTAAAAAATTCACAGAATGCACATTCTCTCCCTGTTTTTACCAGTGTCCACGTGCTGTTCACTCATGTCACGTGACACAAAACTTAACAGCCTCCCTCTCCTTCTTTCCCACTATAAGTTATAACACTGAAACAGACCACTCTCATGGAAAATGTCACGCGCTTAAAGCCCAAGCTCTAACTAAACCCCCGCCTCTAAAACCCTAACAAGAGTCTCCTACCCTTCTCCCTCATCACTAAAACGATGACCCAAAACGACGGCGAACCGGCAGAAGAAGAATGCCCCCCAAAACCCCAAACTTTACAAACCCTAACGGCTACCCATTTATCCAGTTCAATCTCGAACCTCTCCGCATCCTCTCGCGCGATTCCGTCAAACAAAGACTTCCATTTCTACTACAACTTCGACGAATTCAAGGTCCCGATTCAAGAAATCGCAGCGAAATCCCAGTCGCTACTCGAATCAATCGGGTCTTCCTCTTCAAATGATTTATTCAAAGAGAAATTACAGTTCCCTAGCGATGTCGACATCGACGAGGCTTATGATTGGTTGGTGAATGTAAACGACGAGATTTTTGAGCGTTTTGATACTTCAATTGATGAATTCAAGAGAGTCCGAGAGGAAACGGGTCGGGCTGTGGACGTGGATAATGAGGATGGGTTTCAATTGGTGCTTGGGAAGAAGAATAAGAGGTTAATGAAGGAAGCGTTGAGTGATGACTCGGCGAGTTGTGCTGGTGTTGACTCAGGAGTGAAAGTGGCGGATAACAAGAAGGGGATTTTGGGAAATAAGGCGAAGGTCCCGTTTCATATACCTACGATAAGAAGGCCGCAAGAGGAGCATAATATTTTGGTTAATAATTCGAATAGGGGTTTTGAGCATGTTTGGTTGGAGAGAAGCGAAGATGGGTCGAGGGCTATTCATCCACTGGTTAGTGATTTACACATTTTTAGATTTCTAAATTGTGCTATAGGGTTTGATTCACCTTGTTAATCTGCTTTTTCACGGTCATTATTATATTTGTAATGTTAGACTTCTGTAAAGCATGCATTCAGAATTGTGTATCTTTAAGGCTTTTCTCAAGTATTATTGACTAAAAATGTTACCAATTACAATATAATGCATGGCAGGGTTAACCCTTGTGGTGGTGAGTAGTCAATTGGATAGTAATTGTAAGGAAAGGCTGAAGGGCTGAAGTGTTAAAAATTAATTTAGATAAATTCATATTTTTGAGCAGTCTGTTGATTGTATTTGGTAAAAATTGTGCAATGTGGCTAGCATCTGCATACATGGTTGAAGAAGTGAAAAAATCCACTCCCTCTTTCAGAAAATTTTCTAATCTAATGGTTCTTCTTTTACAAATGTTTTGGGAAGTTAATTTGATCTCTATGGTTGTTTCCTTATCAAGCACATTGAATGACTTCTGATCAGTTAGCATCTCTAAATATTTTGATTACTATATAAAATGTAATCTTTGTATCGTGTCTGTATTCAAAGAAGTTTTATTGATCTTTACCATCATAAGCATCTCTTGCTGCAATCTTTACCAATGTTATCCAGATTGCTTTTTGGATCGCACAATTCTACACCTTTGCATTCCAAAATTCACCCGACAATTTTACCCTCTAAAAAATTGTACTAGAATGGGAACAGTAATTGAAACACCAAACTCTTTAAAATCTTTGGCAGTGCATTAACTTATTCTCGTTATATTCTCAATTATTTGGTAATTGAGCTTTGGATATTTGACCAAATGGTTTGAAAAACTTCAACACTGAAGAAATGTCTTTTCATGGGCTTGATTTGATTATGGACCAAATCAAGTGTTAATTTGATGGCCTTGATCAATAACTTATCTTATATATGATAACTGTGTTTTATTAACCAGCTGATTTTTCTACAAAAATTCTCTTTATATGTGACTTAATAGTAAGGAATACTGGAATTCTGTAGTTTTAATATTCATAAAAATATAGATCAAAAGTGTGGACATAAAACTCAAAGACGGATGGGTGAGGGAAGGATGGAGTTGCACATTTTAACTTATTCTAGTTATATTTGTATTTTTAAAACATAATTTTAGTAGTATGTAAATTTTTTCGGTATTTATGATTTGATGTTTTAAACACTCCATCAAGCCTTCTTAAGAAAGTAATTTGAACAACCTTGATCTTTACCTTAAGTAGCTCTGAACACCTTAAATATCTAGCTTTTATTTTTAGTTCTTTACAATTATTTGATGTTACTATTTCCTGTAACATGATTCCTGAGCTGCAGACATAGTGAATGAAGTTAATTTTAATTGATTTACCTGAAACTCACTCTAATCTGTTCAATATTTACCTCTACCCTTTCTCCACTTTCCTCTTTTTGCTTGGAAAGAGTTCCCAGTTATTTCCTCAGGATTCATTTGTTACTTTACTTTCTAGGTGCTGAACTGCCCCCCATGAGATCTGTTGGGCGCATTGCTTGCAAATTGCCCTGGCTTGTCTAGTAACATGCATAAGAGCAGCATACCTTCTAATTTGCTTATTTGGCAATATTCTGTGCCAGAAGGTTTTAATGTCCTTGAAAGGTAATTTCAATGTCCTTGAAAGGTAATTTCAATGACTGGGAAACCTTTCCTTTGACAGGAGCTGGGTTCTTCTATTTCCCTCTCAGCCTGAGCAACCTTGATTGAGGGATGTGAAGCAATGCTGAATCACCCATAGGTTTTCATCACATCTAGAATTCATAGCTAAGACAGATGCTGACTGTTCTATTCATGAATGAGCTATTTGTTTGCCTTATCCATTTACATAATCAGGTGGCCTTCTGATTATGTGTGTGCTATGCATGGTTATGTATCAATTTGTAATGGATTCTATTTATCCAACAGAATATATGTTCATGTTACATCATTGACTATGTTTTGGTACATCATAAGGGTTTGAAGGGCTGTTGGTTGTATTTGTTTATATAATGATGCTGTCTGGAATTTGTTTACCAATGTGATATGGTTTGGATCTAGCTATTCATTTGTTATTCTCATTCCACATCAGTAGCTTTTTGCTTACTTCATTCTTGTATTATTTGGTTATGATTTCTGAAGATAGAAGACTCTAATTAGCTTCTTATTATTCCTCTCTCATGTGTATAGGAAAAGCTGTCTGTTCTTGATTTTGTGGATAAAAGAATTGGGGATGTTGAGCCTGCGCCACCTCTTCCAACAGAGAGTACTCCATTTAAGCTTGTGGAAGAAGTCAAGGATTTGAAGGAGTTGGCAGCTAAATTGCGTGGTGTAAATGAATTTGCGGTAAAAACTGAGTATTTCAATTGTCATTATTAGTTATAACCTTTGAATAACTAAACTAGAAGTTGTATGATGCCATTTTCTTTCTTTCTTGAGTCCTCAAATGCACAACCTCGTGTTACAGTATTGCTGCTTTCCTCCTGTGATTACTTTTTTTGTTATCATAAAATTTTGCAATCACTCTTGAAGGTCCAATTAATGGGCATATATGTTACTTTATAGGATTACTTGTAAACAAACTTCAGTCATAGATGATGGCTTCATTTAATTGTTTTGTATGTCCTACATGCCAGTTCAATGTTGACGTTTGCTTCTTTGTTTGTTTACAAATTGTGGAGTATAACCTTTTTTGATCCAATGGCTAGGTTGATTTGGAGCACAATCAGTATCGATCTTTTCAAGGATTGACATGCTTGATGCAAATTTCAACTAGAACCGAGGATTTTATTGTTGATACATTAAAACTTCGAATACATGTTGGCCCATATCTTAGGGAAGTTTTCAAGGATCCTGCCAAGAGAAAGGTCTGGTATTGAATTTCTGCTTTCTATTTCCCTCCCTCCCTACCTCCCTTCCCCTCTCTCTCTCTCTTTTTTATGTCAGGTTTGTCATATTTGTGATAGAATTTAATTTAATTAGGTCATGCATGGAGCAGATCGAGACATTGTGTGGCTTCAACGTGACTTTGGCATATATATCTGCAATCTGTTTGACACTGGACAGGTCTCGTACTTTGACTTTATTGCTTCTCTTAACCACTTGATTTTATTTTTCTTGCTACTCAACAGTTCTTTATTTCAACATCATATACAATGACTCTGTAAACTCGTTTTTTCAATGGTTTATCCAGAAAATCTGGGATCATAGTGGGATCATAGCTAGTTGATGGTTTGGGTGTGCCAATCTGGTAGTATGTCGTGTGATCTTGTGCAATTTGATTTTTCTTATACACTCACCACCTTTTCTGTCATTAAATAAATTACGCCAGCCATTTTTTGTATTATTTAAAATGTAGTTTCTTGTTGTCAATATATGCCTCTATGAATCAAGCGAGGCTAGAGGTCTTACTCTGGAAATTACAGATCAGAAGTCAATTTTCTGTGTCCCTTTAAAACAAAGTGTCGGACCCTTATTCTTGCACATCTTAGCTGATAGATTTACCAGAATTTAATTATTTTATTTTTCATGACCTCAATAATTTCTTCTTTTCTCCTTTCTCGTTGAATGTTCATTAGCATTTAGTGCTTCTTTTGATTAACACTTTTATTTCCATCCCTAGGCCTCGAGAGTGCTGAAGTTGGAAAGAAATAGTTTGGAGTACCTTCTACATCACTTTTGTGGGGTCACTGCCAAGAAAGAGTAGGTCCCCATGTAATCACTTGATCTGCCACTGCTTATGGTTTGATTCATATAACTTTGCACATACTTGTATGCTTAAATTTACCAGAGTACAACGAGTGTTTGTGTTTTTTTTTTTTCCGGTTTGGTGTGTGTAGTTGTTTTTATAAAAATCCCAGTAGAGTTGACTTGTCTGTTCATGGTAGATACCAGAATGCAGAATGGAGACTACGCCCTCTTCCTGATGAGATGATAAGGTGAATTCATATTTTAGAAATTTTGTCTTTTGTTTTCCAAACATGCCACCCAGAGCATATGCTGGAGTCTTGAGCAACTATTTCATGCAATCAGTGAACAAGTGTGCTGGTGAATTCAGATTAATTAGATGGATCATTTTTCCCATTTGGAGTCAATGATAGTTTTGGTTTTTGCCAGACTTGAAATATAATCAACTAGTTGGCATAGGTCGCTTTTCCAGCTATGCAATCAAGGATACTTTCCATGCCATGTTATGATACAAGAATGTGTGATATTGAAAGACTACCAGTATGTTGCATGCAAAACCTCACCACCCCTCATAATGCTAGTGTAGTGTGACAGCTTTCCCACATGCAAAGATTTTCTTGTTTTTGCTGTTTTATTCACTCATGTCAAGTGTATATTTCAATCAAAATTGATCAATTTGTATGTCTGATTTTCTATTATACCAGCCAAAAGTTTTCATCTGTTGATCTGTTCTTTTGATACACAGATATCTGTTTCTGGATCAATGATGATTCTGTATTTGTTTTTTTCTATATATATATATCATTTAAGAAATTCTATTTAGATAATTGTAAATGTCAATTTGTCAATAGGAGAATGAGAAAATTGAAAAGGAAATCATGGAGAGAAAAAATGTGAGAAATTTTAAAAAATGAATAGAGGTGCAGAAAACATATTGGTTGAACTTTTCTATTTATTAGAAAAAGAGGAAGAAAAAGACCGGTGGTGGTTGCCGAGACCACAAGTGAGTGGATATGGAAATGGAAGGAAATTTCACTCTTTGAAGAGTAAGATGTTTCAGGCGTTTAATAACACATTGTTGGTATTTTATGAGAAAGTTCCATCTAGTGGTAAAGTTTCTTTTGTAATAATCTTCCAGTTGTGTAAGCTTGTTCTTCATCATATACAATTTGTTTTCTGGAAACAGGATGAATTAGGACTTGCATGGTGCTCTGAAGTCTTTCTAGTTTGCTCATATCTCTTAATGCTGTTTTATCATCATTGTACATCTCTATTATTGATGTTGGTTTAGGTAAATGTAGTCGATGTTAACTCTCTACAGTTATCTAATGGGCGACTTTTTTGGTGACAGATATGCCAGAGAAGATACCCACTATCTGCTGCATATATATGATTTGATGAGGGCATTGTTACTCACAAAGCACAGTGACAATGATAATGGCGATCCACCATTGGTAGAGGTATGGTTTTGATAAAAACAACAGGCATTTTCTAGATTGTTCAACCATATGAAAGAATGAGACGACAGAGACTGGGAGGATGGAATGTGACTATCATCTGTCCTTTCCTCAGTTTTGTGTGGGAGCTAGGTCTTCTATTTTGGTTGGCGTTATTCTTGCTTGGCGATATTGTTTGTATTTTTTTTATTCACACGTCTCTGGACAAGTGAAGACTCATACCAAAAATGGCAGATTGCTAGAATTTCTGTAAAATTGAGCATTGGATTTGGCATCACTATTTTATGTGGTTACAAGTCCTTTAATGCTGCAACCTTGATTTCTTCCATGTTATCTTTGATGGGAACTGGGAAGGCTTTCTTTCACCTGATTACTGGAGTCGATTATGATTTTAGAAATAGGTTATGGTCATTGTTGACTACAACATTACTATAACGAGTGAGTGATTGTTGATAACAGGTCTACAAACGCAGTTATGATGTATGCATGCAGTTGTATGAGAAGGAGCTTTTCACTGAAAATTCGTATCTCAATATGTATGGGTATGTTACAGACCATTTTACTTTAAGATTATATGTATCATCACATGAACTGTGTAATATTTTGTACAGCAATGCTTTTTTTTTTTTTCTTTTTTCTGTTAATTTGGCTGTTTCTGTGCCTTTTCTTTCTTTGGTATTTGCAATATCTTGAACATAATCCATCAGTGCTTAATTTCTATACTTTATTTCTGAGGTGCTGTTATGTCTTGATTTAGGTTGCCTAATGCTGGTTTCAATGCTCAGCAGCTTGCCATTGTTGCAGTAAGTAGTTGCCTTTTGTCATTTACTTAATTTGTCAAATTGAGTGAACTAACACTGCAATAGATACATCTTTGTTGCTGAGTTATTATAGACTCCTGTTTGGTTTAAACATGGATATTTTACCTACTTCATTTCTTTAATTTCCAGGGGCTTTACGAGTGGAGAGATGCCATTGCCCGTGCAGAAGATGAGAGCACGGGTTATATATTGCCAAACAAAACTCTTCTTGAAATTGGTAAGAATCTTCTCAAATTTGTTATAACTTCAACTTAGTGTGTTTGCATTCTTATGGTAAATGTTGACTCTTAAATCTTCTTTTGTTTGGAAATGGTGAAAGCCAAGGAGATGCCTGTTACGCCTAGCAAATTACGTCGACTGCTGAAATCAAAGCACTCATATATTGAACGACACCTTAGTTCTGTTGTTAGCATCATTAGGCACTCCATGCAAACCTCTGCTGCTTTTGAAGCTGCTGTTCAACATTTAAAGGAGAGACTCATGGAAACAGTAAGACTTGCTGCACATATTTGATGATCTCCACATATATATCATAGAGGTGTCTCAGCACTGAATTTAGAATTTATTATGAATCTTAACTTACAAAGATGCCTAAATTACGAGTTCATGTTAGAAATGGATTTAATAACTATTTAATTGAGGGCCATGTCCCCCTCCCTGGATGATGAGAGGCTGAGAATTCAACCTATCTCGTGTGGTGTTGCTTTGACTACAGTTTTGAAGAACAAAACTGTTGATATTCTTGAAAAAAGAAAAAAAATAGTGGGTTTTGATGCTCTAGCCAAAGTACTGGGTCTTGTGTGTTTAAAGTGAAGCGAACCTATTCACTTGAGATTAACAGAGTTGCACTCTAATTTGAAAAGTTGGGCAAGCAGAATGAGTCCAGGTCAATCTGAATTGACTGCATGGTTGGGCTTGTTTAATAACTGCTCGAAATTCTGATGGTCCTTGGATGTAAAGTTGTAATCATGTTTCCACTAAGTTGGAGAGTTGCTTTTACTTTTTTCTCCCCTTAGTGCCCTGTTTATTTGATAACTGAGAGGTATTTTTTTGAAGGCCTCACAAAAAGATACAGAAGTTAATGATGGTTGTGAAGAAAAAAGCGTTCATGGTGGCAATGGAATGAATGGCAGTGTGGCTGCTGAAACTTCTGTGCAGCTGAAAAGGGGGCTTCTGAAGCAGGGAAGCAGTATTGTTGAACTTGGCAAAGGTGGGCACGAAAGCTCTGCCAAGCATCATGGTGAAAATGGTGGAGTGAAGACTGGATCTAGTAGTTATATTTCAGATACATCTCCAGCAGCAAAGGTTGTAGATATTTGATAAGTAGATCGATATTTATCCTTGTTAGAGATCTTTAGACTAACATGTCCACCTTTTTCTGCTCAGGTTGCTGGAGCAACTGTTCAGATTCTAAAGAAGCCAACTGGTGCTTTTGGGGCCCTTCTCAGGGGTGCAGCAGCAAAGAGGAAACTTGGTACTGATAAAAAGGTGAACATTCTACCCTTGACTTTGCTTGCTCTTCAACAATCTAGACAGCGTTCACATAACCCAGAACATGGTAATGGATCTTTCACTAGGGTGGTCTGCCTTGTGGTTGAGTTTCTGAGTACATTAATTTTGAAAGGCATTAAAATCAGTATCACACACACTAAATGGAAGGTGCATGAATGGAAATGTTCTTGCCCATCTCTATCTGTTATTTTTATTTTTCCCACTGAAGAGTTTTTTTTTTTAAGGTTGGGGTTCTGTTACAAATTCTTTTTGAACTGTCCGCATTATTTAGCGTGTTCCTTTCATACCTTTGGTAATTCCACCACTACTCATTTATACCAGGGAACACAATTTGGGTGTCTTAACATGCTTAACTTATCAAGTCATCTTGATGCATCTAACTGCCTTTTATCCTTGTTTAAAACTCCTTTTATTCTATTTTTGACTTCTGGTTGACATTATTTTTAAAAATATTTAGGTCGGAGAAGAGGTCAAGTTAGAAAAGATAAGATCCTCAGTGAACCTTCCATTCCATTCATTTATGCCCAGAAATGAACCTCCAAAACCAGTAGTAGAAGAGCCCATTGTTTCAGAAATTTCACATCCTGAAGAATCTTTGGCTGTCCCAGCTACTGGTTCTAGTTTGCAAGATATAATAATGTTGGATGATGATTCGGATATGGAACAAGACACTCGTATTGGAGAACCAGAGAGAGATGATTCCAAGCCCACAAATGTCAACAGGGATGACATATCTTCAGGAACTGCTTTGGAAACAGACAAAGTTGAGGAACCTGTTTCTCTGTCAGATTTGTCTACAAGTTCCCAAAAGCGCTTCCAATCCAGTAATCAAAATAGAAGAACTGCAGAAGGTAAGAAATCTGGAGAATCAAGTAGTGTTTTGAAGCTGAAGCCATTTGATTATACTGCTGCACTCAGATTTGGTGAAGGCCCGACAGAAAAGTTGAAAGTAGGGAATGACAAAAATCAGAGGGACGTGCGTGTTTCTGTGGGTAAGATTAAAAGTTCTCCAGGAGCCCCAGTACAAAAGGATGATGAGACAGGAGAATTTCGCGAAGGCAGAAGACGTCAGGCCTTTCCCGCAAGTGGGAATAGGAGTGCAACATTCCGATGAGTGCGTTAGGAGTCTAGTTGTAGAAAACAATTAAAGATAATATCTTGTCAATGCTCTGAAATTTAAAACAACTTTTCACGTTACCATCCAATCCAGGATCGCAGCATTTTCCTCTTATGGATTCCTCGGATCATAAGCACCTTATACATTGGTGACAGCTTGTGTTTTCATGGAATTCATTCCGAGTGGTTGGTAGGCTTGTTAGGCTATAGGTTATGTGTGGAAAATCAGAGGCGTATTCTCTTATGTGTGGAAAAGGGATCAAGTTGGATCGGCAGTGATGGTGGGGGTAGGCATGCTTGTGGTGTTTGTGACTGCATGGGGGATTGAACGGGAAGGTGGGAAGCATTTATCATAGCGGCAGTCCGTCCTCTCGTCGCAGTGGGAGTGAGATGAATGGTTTCTGCTCAAGGCCTTGCATCGCCGATGAAGGCTGAAACTCATCACGTTTCTTCTATATTTAGGATGGGTGGAAGGAAGGACCTTTGAAGAATCTTCGGAGACCGACTCAAAAAGGAGAGACTGGCTGCTGCCGATTCCATTATTTGCGTTTTAAAACTCTCTGAAGAGCATTTTTCTTGTCCGGCGTGACTATTTTATGAAATTCCCTTTCTTTTACTATATTTAAAAGTCAACCATGAGCAGATGCATGTGAGTCTTGGGTATTAAAAGTCCTGGTGCTCGTTTTCGCTGCTAGTTGGATCAAAAGTATGTGATTGCTGTTATTTTTTTTCCGCATATGATAAAATATTTGAAATGAGAAGAAATAACCTAACTAGTATATCTGATTAAAATTAATCGTAAACTCGTTGCCTTGTTTAAATGGTGATTTGGTTTTAAAAAATAATCCATTGATTTAACCTCTAACTAGGTGCTTTAGCTTAGAACTAAAACTTTGGACAAGGATTAAGGTGGTGTTTGATCGCGTGATGTTTCAATTGTAGTTTTGTATATTTTTAAATTTGTTTTTATTCAAATTAATTGTGTTCTTGAATAGTTTGTTTTTATTCAAATTAATTGTGTTCTTGAATAGTTTTGAAGTGTTGATGTGAAAAATAAATTTTAAAAAATAAAAATTATTTTAATATATTTTCAAGCGAAAAATATTTTGAAAAACAACCTTTATCGATATCTCAAATTCTAAATCGTAAAAACATTTTAGGAGGTGAAATGAAAAGATAGAGACATTGTATTAACTTGGGTTAACACATGAAATTTACAAGCCAGGTGATGAGGATGATCACAATGAGTTAACTCAGTTAGACAATTTGTTTATTTCCTTTCCCTTCATTTATTCTCTTTTTGGTTGGGCCTTGATTGAGTCTTAATTGACCTTGAGTTGGATTAAATATTGAACTAAGAGTTATTCAACTAAGAAGCTTAGACCCAAGCCAATTTAATGTAAAGGATGAAATCGAAAAAAAAAACATCAAAATCTATTTTTTTCAAAGTAAAACAAATAAAAATAAAAGGAATAAGGATCAAATTTGACATAAAAATAAATAAAATCAAATGTTGAGAATGACATTGAAAAAAAAAATCAGTTAATAAAAGGATTCAAAACAAAACAAATAGCTATAAAAAGAATAGGGACTAAATATGACAAATGAAAAAAATTTAAGGAGGATGAAATTAAAAAAAATCAATTTTGTAAATCATTTCAAATAGAACAAATAATAATCAAAATAATATGGATGAAATTTGAAGGCAAAAAAAATTGAAAGAGCTTTGAAAATTTAGAGGTTCATGCACGGAAATCAAGGAGAAAAGAAGGAAAAGAAAAGTTGTCGGAGCTAAACCAAAGGTCCTTATATTGCAAGCGCCGCCTATGGATGAAGGGGTCGTCGAAACAATTCAAACGCTAACCTAAAAACCAATGTTTAGTTGTTGAACACCTCCTCATACGCCGCTTGAATAGCGTGGAGGCGCTTCACACGCTAGCGCGTGAGTTGCAGGCGCTAGACAAATTTTCTTAAATAATATTTTTTATTAAAAAATCAAATTGTCCACATTCAATTTGATTATAACAAAAATAAAAATTAAAAAAACTCTTAGACACTAGTTTTAAAATTTTTGATTTTAATAATAATTTAGTTATTCAACCATATTTAAAAATATGATAAAGATAAATTCACCCCTCACCAATCTAATAATAACCAATAAAACTTGCCATAAAGCTAAATTATCCCCATTAACAAGACTATTGATTTTTTTTTTGGAAAAACAAAATGATAACTACATTATTGCATAGACAAATCTATAACTAAAGATGCAGTGAATTTGTTTTTTTGTTAAGCAAATTAGTATTACTCAAACGTCCAAAAACGGATTCTTTTAATCCAAACTTACGAAAAATTCTATCCAGTTTTGCTGTAATTATAAGGGTATAGCTTAACTGGTTAGGTCTTGAGTTTGCTTCTAAAAAATTATTAGTTCGAGTGCCACAAATCTTAGAGTCACTAGAGATTTACATAGTAGTTAACTTCAGAGTCTCGGGAGATTAGTCGAGACGCGCATAAACTGGCTCAGACGTCCACAGTTACAAAAAAAAAAAAAAATTTTGCTGTAAAATAACTATTCACTTTGATGGAGGTCCACTGCATGTAAGAAATTATTTGATATTGTGGTATTTTATTTTTATCTAATTACAAAGAGAAAATTATTTGATTAATGAAATAACATATATTTTTTTATATTAAACTCCATGTATTATTGCATTTCAAACCATGATATCATAAAAGGTAAAATACCTAGTTTTTTTTTTTTTTTATCCACAGAGACATGTTTTTTTTTTTTTACATGCAAAAACTTATTTCATACTAGTTTTAACCATACTTGTATTTTTTAAAATCTAAATTAAAAATATTTTTTTAAACAGTAACAGCAAAAACTCCTTTAACATCAAACACACATTGACTTGAATGTATAAGCAGCACATCCGATTTTTTTTTCACTATGCTGGGGGTGCTGCACGGACCTTTTTAACTATATAATAAACATATGGATGTCTTTGGAGGTTCGTCTCTATTCAGAGTTATAGATGGGTAAAAATAAATGATTTTTTTTATATTCACGTGTTGTGATGTTCGGGACAGCTTGTATGTATCTCGACTAATCCTCACGGGCCATGAAGTTAACGATCAGGTAAGCCTCCAATGACCATCAATATTTGCAATTATAGGGCTTAAACTGAGACTACAGGGAAAACAAATTCTTTAATCTCAAACTCTTATTACTGAGCCACCTACTAGCATATTAATAAATGATTTATTTGAATATGAAAATGGTGAAGGATGGAGTAATTTTTTTTAATGATTATACAATTTATTTATCTTTATTTATTGTAAATTATTTAGAGTAGGGATGAGGATGAAGTTTTTTGTTTTTATATTTATAGAATTTTCGTACGTATTACATTTTTTAAGTTTGATTAATACATGTAATTGTTTTTTTTTATATCCCTTAATGCTTATTATATACTTTATTTATTAAAAAAATCATATGAAGCCTTCATTGTATGCCAGGATTGAAAATTTCAGGCGGATAAAAATAAAGGGGCAATGAGGTCAGGTGGCATTATCAAGAGACGCACGCGGGGAGAGAGAGAGAGAGAGAGAGAGAGGGATGCGCATTAATAATATACAATAAATTAAAACATATTTAAAGTAGTTATATCAATAGTTTTAACATTCGGCCCGGTTGCTAGAATAATCCAGAACCAAGTTGATTTAGTATTGAAACTAGGTTGGGTTTATAAAAAAATAAAAATAGTTAAAAACTCGATTGATTTGGTGGGTTAGTTCGATCAAAAATCCAGTTATAACCCATTAATTATTTTTTTTTATCAAAACGATGTCGTTTTAATTTGTAAAAAAAATTGGGATTGACTTGGGTATCTTGGTAACCCTATCAAAACTCGTGACTCGGTTCTTAGGCCGGGTCGACCACCAGCCAGGTTTAAAAACATTGGTTAATCATGCAATGAGTCCTTTTTTATTTTTTATTATTAAATTAATTTTTTAATATTTTTAAATTGTTTTCATTTGCTAAAGTTAAAAATAATTTTTTAAAAATAAAAAATATATTATTTTGATATATATATATAAAAATATTTTAAAAAATAATTGATATTACACTTTCAAATACCCCAAAAACATAAACCTTGTTTTGTAGTGCCACGAGTTTATTAAAATTTTAATTTTTTTATTTAAAATTATTGTTTTAATATTTTTTGATTATTTTAATAAATGGATATTAAAAATAATAATAAAAATAATATCTTATTATATTAAAAAAAAACACTTAAAAAACTACCGTGACAATGAAATGATGGGGACAAGAATGCAGTCCGTTCATAATTCGAAATTAAAGAATGCTGGCAGATTCTGTATGGACAGGGGCAGCCATTCTTTCAAAATATTCAGATTCTGCATATTCTAATTAACTATATAACCAGATAACATTTTATGAATGTTGAGGTTTACATGCCCTAATTAACCTCTGCATCTTTTAAAAACACTAAGAAAAATAACAGGAAGAGAAATAGATGACAGTTTACAAGATTTTTATGCTATATAATTGTTTAATGTAAAACCTCATTATTTTCAATATTTGTTTTTGCATGACAATCCTATATTTAAGCTATTGTATAGTCACGTTATCCTATACTTTAAAACACGTGAAAAAACATTATATAGATACCATGAATCACATTATAGATATAAAATGTTTGCACTGTGGATGATATTGTAGCAACTGGAAAACATTATATTTCTGTTTTTAATTTCAAAAGCTCCTGGAATTATCATTTGAAAATGACATAGGTTCTCAAAACTTTAAATTTTTCAAAAAAAAGTGACTACAAGTCTCTCTCTTTACTGGATCTAGTTTGAGAGCCAAACCCACCCATGGCATGGGCACTATACTACATTATAGACATAAAGTAATTATACTCATAAAATTTTAATTTTTATAATCTTATAAAAACTCAAGAGTCTCATTTAATTTTGCTGCAAAACAAATCAAAAGATTGTCGATTTTTGGATGGCATTAAGCAGAGATGGGCTTCAGGTCTTCAATTTCATTTCTCGGTGAGATTTTATTATGTGCTTGCTATTCATTTAGGAAGCCTGCCTTTGATCTCTACTACCCTTCTTTGATTCCCAGTTTTGATCATTTCCCTTTCCCTCACTGACTGAACTCATCCATGGTCGACCGCTGCCAGACCCTCCGGCACTTCCCTCACAGTGATAACCGGAACTCGAGAGATTACACAGCTAGTCTCGAGAAAAGCATTGATGAGATGTTATACAAGGCAACGAATTATCAGCAGCAAAGTTAGCATGGAATATGGTAGAACAGTGGCAACGACTGCAGGTGGTAGGTAGAACGTAGCAGGTAAATAGCATGGATTGGAAGCAGCAGCAGCAGCATGAAGGCATAGCAGCAAGAATTAAAGGTAGCAGCAGCAACAACAGTTAGTTAGACGTGTAAGAGTAAGCTAGCTGTTAGTTAATACGTAGTTGGAAGGTGGCGAAATCTTGCATATAATAGTTTGTAATAAGAAACGTGATAGTCAAGCAATAAAGTGAATAGTTGTTTCTGTAACTATCTCTCTTATCTTTCTTCTTCTATTCTTCTCTGTTTCTCTTGAATCCTCAGTTGGTATCAGAGCCAATCCAAGACCATCAATCAGTTCTTGCCGTGCTTAGAACTTAACAAATGGTGGAGAATAATAAAGATGAAGGCTGTGGAAGAACACTGTCGAAGGCTTGATGAGCAAATATATACAAGGCATCCATCGAGAACTTCGGGAATCCTACAGTACTTGCTAAGGGAAACCTTATAACAGTTGGTATCAGAGCCAATGCAAGACCATCAATCAGTTCTTGCCTTGCTTAGAACTTAACAAATGGTGGAGAATAATAAAGATGAAGGCTGTGGAAGAACACTGTAGAAGGCTTGATGAGCAAATATACACCAGGCATCCATCAAGAACTTCAGGAATCCATAGCTGATAATCAAAAGAAATGGCAGGAATCCATGGTAGAGAATAAGGAACAATGGTAGGCAAGACTGATCTAACCAATTAACCTACAGATGGAAGAAGCATTCATCACCACAACTCCAGTCCTGATGGGATAATTCCTGGTTTTAGAAGCTACAATCGTGGATAGACAATGGAAAACCATGATTTCCACTGGGCTAGCTGGATACAATGTACGTAGCCTTGCCAAAGGTTGATTTACCAACTCTTTTTACAGAGACAATCCGAGGGGTAATTGGATAAGGAATTGTAAGAAGTTGATCGATCACAGATATTAAGTTTTGAATATCCAATAAACATCTTTAATACCTATATTCAATCATTTTTCAAATCTTTAACACTGCATTCCTTGACCTTTCATCTCCTACTAGGCTTTGTGCCCGCACTTCGCTCTCGGTGGAATAAAAAACATATATTTGCATTAAAAAAATATGTGATGAAATGCATAATTAAAAACTCCAACAATATATTAAAATAAATTAATTGATCACATAAGATTTAATAAATAAAAAAAGTTGGTGTGGGTTCTCTGACAAAGTGAGCAAACATAAAACTTGTTATTTCACTTAAATGGTGTTATGGTTAAAAAAAAAAAAAACTCCATCATTTTAGTTTTGTCTAACTCTAGCTTAAATGTGGGAACAAAAAAATTAACAGGGAATTAAATCGAAAAAAAAAACTAAAAGAGTGAAATGAAAATACGATGATATATAATTAAATTGTATCGACTCGGGTTAAGTTGTAAAATTTACAACATGGGTAATATACACAACCATAATGAGTTAATCCGTCTAGATAATTTGTCTTTATTTTTCCTTCCCTTATTCTCTTCATGACTAAACCTTTATTGGGTCTTAATTGACCACAAATCAGATTAAATTTAGAAGTAAATCAAAGAGTTATAAAAGAATTTCAACTAAAACTTTAAAAATATATCATATTGTATTGATCTCAGTCAACTTTAATTAACAAACAAAATTTAGAACTTAGATCAAAACATGATCAATTAGGCATAATTTTAGGCATATTTTTTTTTAAGGTAAGTGATAAAAAATATTGAAATTGCATTTTTTTTATTTTAGGTTAAATAAAAAAAAATCAATAATAACAAAGGGTCAAATTGTTTTTTTAAAAAACTTTAAGGAAAAAAATTCATAAATAATCCATAGATGTTGTGTCATAACCCGTCAAATCAGCAATTTGTGCCAATAACTCAACCAGTCTAATATTTTTCTTAATAGATTTATGTTGCCCCTTAATAAAGAATAAAAAGAATTGAAAAAAAAAGCTTCGCAAAAAAGCTTAGGTAAGCGGGCCTAATGGCCTATTAAAAAAGAGCCCATGCTTTTAGGCCCGGTGGCCCATACCCACACCTAGGCCTTATATTTTTTCTAAGTCGTCCACCTATTTTATTTAAAATAAATAAATTAGGCAATATATCACTTGCTTATCTGTCCAAAATCCATCCATCCATTTTCAATGCTATTTTTATGTTTGTCTTTTCTCTTTCAATTTTATCCCTTGCTGATAAATTTGAAGTAATTAGGTGCTAATCTTGCCATCAAAGCACACAACAAAAAAGAGTTAAGGTTGAAAATAAATAAATCAGGCAAAATCCCTTGATATTATGTCATAACCTGTCGAATCAACGATTTGCGCCAATGACTCAACCAATCTAATATTTTTTTTAATAGATTTATGTTGCCCCTTAATAAAGAATAAAAATAAATGAAAAAAAGCTTCAGGAAAGAGCCCAGTGCGCAGGCCTATTAAAAAAAACTCATGCTTTTAAGCCTGGTAGCCAGGCCCGCACATCCAAGCCTTGTATTTTTTTTAAGCCATTCACCCTTTTTATTTAAAATAAATAAATCAAACAACATGTAGTTTGGTAAAGCAGATGACATGTTGTTTGTCTATTCAAAATCAATCCATATATTTTCAATGCTATTTTTTTGTTTGGATTTTTTTTTTTAATTTTGTTCCTAGCCAAATAAATTTAAAGCAATTGGATGCTAATCTTACAATCAAAGCACACAATAAAAAAAAAAAAAAGTTAAAGGTTGAAAGTGAAAAAATTAAAAATAATACTGCTAAAGTCCATAGTATATGAGTGTTTTTCAGTGTTGAATCACACCCTTCCGCTTCTAGTTTGTTTACTTTATTATTAACGCCGAACTACATGCAATTTAAATATATTAATTACGTGTGGTTTTGACCTCCTGCCCTTTGGAATGCAAAAGAAAGGCTGCCGCTCGTAAGACGCTGAGAAATGCCCACTTCCTTTTCTTCTCATAATGCATCACAACCAAAAAACCTTATCTTATAATTCAAAGCAAATTTGTTTATGTTATAAAACTTCATTAACTTAATGTATTAATTTAATGATTCGCTCATTTAAAGTTTAGCCTCGGCTAAATAAAAATACATAAAAAATATAATTTCTTTATATAAAAAATTTCTTAGCAATGTAAAAAATTAAAATTATTGTTATTATAGTTTTATATTTAGTTAGTGTCATAAATCTAATTTTTATTATAAAACTAATAATTCTTTTGAGTTAAAAATATAATCTTTATGATAATTCTTAATTTGAATAAAATAAAATCGATATTCTAAATTAAATTATCACAGATAAAAAATATTGAGATGACTATTATAAATTATAATTTTATTTTGTTTTATAAAAAATAGTTATAATTTTGATGTATTTCATATTTTTTTTGAAAAAAAAACTCATTTTTATTCTCAATAAATAAATACATTTCTTAGTATTTCATTGAAAAAATTAAAAATTGGAAAAGAGAAAAAATAGAAATGAAAAAAAATAATTTAATTTATATTCGTGAACATAAGCTGATTACCCATGCTAAACTATGGGTGAGATTCCAAGTTAAGTTTTTACCCAAGAAAACATTGTGCTAGTATTCTAAACACATTTTCATGATAAAAAAATTAATTGAGGATTGGAAAGTTATTGCATGTATTTAATAAAATAAAATAAAAATTATGTGAATTAAAAAATCATTAAAAAAATTGTTAACGTTAATTAAAAACTAAAATGAAAAGCTCAACGATTGATGTATATAATATTTTTGGTCTCATGATGCAGGGTGTTTTTAAAATTTTTTATTTATTTAACTATATAACAATAAAATTAGAGTTTCAAGAACAAATGTAATAATCTAAATGTTGTATAAAAAAATTTGATTGCTAGTATATTTTTTAATAAAAAAATTATATTTTATTAACTATGTTGTTTATTGATAGAAACAGTAAACAACTAAAATCAATATCCAAATAAATTCTAGCAAATTGAAATAAAGATAAGAAAAAAAACATTTTTTTAATCAATAACCCTTTTCTTTATTAATTTTTTTTATAGCAGTGCCTTAATCACTAAATCAATACTGTTATGTGTTTTTTATTTTAAACACTTAAACCATTACTATATAAAATAACAATTTCTTAATTTATTTGTTAATATCATTATCGTTTGGAGGAATATTTGATTTCTTTTATTCTTTAAACATAATTCAATAATAAATAAATTTTAATAAATGCATTTAAATAATTAATGCCTCACGGGTGTCTTAATAGCACTCATTAGCTTTTTCCAGAAAGGGAGTTGTTTCTACTTTCTTCCTTTCTTAAAATTAATCAAATCTATATTTAAGATATTTATGTTAAAAGGAAATTCTCTGCCGTTTCATTTACATGCAGCGCCGTTTCATTCCAAAGCTGCTGCAGACAAGAAGGGAAAGCTAGGGGGATGGGAAAGCTGGTGGGATAATAATAGTGTGCTTCTTATAATCGTGTTAAATATGTAGATTACAATCTCTTGTCTACAATGGCCGGCGGACAGTGGGACTTCGACGGCAGGAGATAAATGTTGAAAATATAGATTCTTTCTCTCTCTTTAATTTAAAAAAAATAATCATTACTGTTTTGTTCATGGAAAAATTAATTAGTACATCGCATCAGATGGTGAGGCAGTCTCCATAATTCATGATGATCAGGGATGCGCTAAATCACCAGAAGATGTGGTTGCAGATGTGATAAAATTGTTGGATCCCAATCAACAAGGATGTTTACGGTTCGGTTTGGTTTGAACTCAAAACATCAACTGAACTAAATTACAGTATTTTTGTAAAAAATTAATCAGATATATCATATCAAATTGTTCATAGAAAAGAATTGAGGCTTTATATCAGTCTTTACACAGCAGTAATGCAGAAAATAATAGAACCACTAAGGATGTGGTCAATTGGTTACAAGAAAATCAAATCTAAACTGAAATCTTAAAAATTAAGACATTATTAATCAAAATAGTAACAACTAAAAGCCTAAATCAAACTGAATTTAGTAAACAAAAGAACCCAACACTTCCCTCACAGTGATAACCGGAACTCGAGAGATTACACAGCTAGTCTCGAGAAAAGCATTGATGAGATGTTATACAAGGCAACGAATTATCAGCAGCAAAGTTAGCATGGAATATGGTAGAATAGTGGCAACAACTGCAGGTGGTAGGCAGTACGTAGAGCGTGTATGACATTGTGGTTGTGGGTGCTTTTCAAATAACTTTTCGTGCCAAAATGCATGCCAATGATATTTTTTTATTTTTTAAAAATCATTTTTGACATCAGCACATCAAAACGATCCAAAACGTACAAATCATATTAAATTTTAGTAAAAAAAAAAATTAAAATTTTTTGGGAACGCAGCCGCAGCCGCGTTCCCAAACGTTCCTGTAGTAGGTTAGCATGGATTGGAAGCAGCAGCAGCATGAAATTGTGGTTGTTATTATGGTTGTGTTTTGAAAAAAATTGTTTTATAAAAAGTATTTTTAATTAATGTTAGTTTGAAAAAATATATGTTTGGTTAAAACTGTGGTTGAAATTGAGGTTGGTCAAAAAGTAGTTTAATGTGTTTGGTTAAGAATGGTTTTGAAATTGAGGTTGTAAAATAATTTTAAAAATATATATATTAATATTGATGGTTTTTAATTTAAATATTGTAGATTTAACTATTGCTATTACATCATGAAATAAATAATACTTTATATAAAATATTTTTTATTGTTCCATTAAACTATCTACAATTCTATCACGTATGAAATACATCCGACAAGGACTACAGTTTTCACAAATTTCTTAAGAGCGCAACAACATCAGGTAAAATATAATCAAGAACAAAATTGGGATTGCGATCAAATTCTGCAAATGCTACGTCATCAAGTGATCTTCGTCTAATTTATATAGTGTTATTGAATAATGTTTAACGCTAGTTTTTCGAATAAAACACAATTAAAAATAATTTTTTTATTTTATTGGGTCGGACCCGGTTCAATACATAGCTTTGAACCGGACCGGAATAGCTCCACTGTTCAAGGAATAAAACCCATGAACAGTGGAGCATGGCTCCACTATTCATGGAAGTAAACTTATGAACAATGTAGCATGAGCTAGGTGTTGTTTCTTGCAAACCGGTGGCTGTGCCACAGGTGGTAGTGGGTCCTACCAATAAAAATATGCTTTTACTACTTTACCAAACAATAATAGTTATGACTGCGGGTGAGGTCACAATACCAAATAGGCAGTTGCAAATTAAAAATAACAGTAGCAACAACAGTTAGCTAGACGCTTTTAGAGAGAGAATCCGAGGAGTAATTGGATAAGAAATTGTAAGAAGTTTATCTCTCTCTCTCTCACTCTCTCACACACACACACACACACACACATATATATATATATATATATATATATATATATATATATATATATATATATATATATATATATATATTAAATTTTGAGTATCCAATAAACATCTTTAATACCTATATTCAATCATTTTTCAAATCTTAAACACTGAATGCCTTAACATTTCATCTTTAATACCTATTATTATACTTTGCCGCTGGTAGAATAGAAAGCATATAATTGTATAAAAAAAATATATATATATATAAACATTGTTATTTTTACCTGTTTGCGATGAAATACTTGAAAAGCAAATTAAAAACGCTTTTTATTATTAACGCCAAACTACATGCAATTTAGGTATACGTGTGGTTTTGACCAACTGCCCCTTGGAATGTATAGAAAGGCTGCCGCTCGTAAGACGTTGAGAAATGCCCCCTTCCTTTTCTTCTCAAAGTGCATCACAACCACCAAATTAATGCTTCGAACTAAAACCTTATCTTATAATACAAAGCAAATTTGTTTATGTTATATAACTTCATTAACTTAATGTATTAATTTAATGATTCGCTCATTTAAAGTTTATCCTGGACGAAGTTAGTATAAAAATACTTGTTTTTTAATTAAAACATTGTTATTTTAAAATTTAAAATATCTTGGATTTTGAGTCGGATCTTGTAACAATGGAGTGCTTACTTCATCGTTTTGTGGTACGTATTTCTTTTTTTTTTTATCATTTATTGGGTTGAAATTGTTGGCTTGAATCTTGGTTTGGAATTGAGGTTAAACTTATTTGTTATTAAAATTTGATTTTTTTATGTAAAATTTTTTTCTTAGCAATGTAGAAAATTAAAATTATTTTTATTATATTTTTATATTTAGTTAGTGTTATAAATGTAATTTTTATTATAAAATTAATAATTCTTTTGAGTTAAAAATATAATCTTTATGATAATTCTTAATTTGAATAAAATAAAATCGATACTCTAAAATTAAATTATCACATGTAAAAAATATTGAGATGATTATTATAAATTATAATTTTGTTTTGTTTTATAAAAAATAGTTATAATTTTGATGTATTTCATATTTTTTTTGAAAAGATATTCATTTTTTATCCTCGATAAATAAATACATTTCTTAGTATTTATAATAATCATCTCAATATTTTTACAAGATCAAAATAATATTTATAATAATCATCTCAATATTTCAATATTTATAATTTATCCTTGAAAAAAAATAAATTGAATGAGCAAAATGGAGTAGAATAAAATTTTAAACGGGGTTGATCAAATTTTGAAAATTTATTCTCTTAAAATTATTATTTTTATATATATTTTTAGGTTATTTTAATGTGCTGATATAAAAATTAATCTTTTAAAAAATAAAAAATATTTTAAAATATTTTTTTATATATAGTTTAATACGTGGGATGCCACGTTTTAAACTATAGCTCCAATAAAAAGCATAAAAAAACTGATACTTGATCCGCAATTTAAAACAGTGCAGTAAGATAGGTTCTTGCTAGGAAAAAGTTTATGTATGATCACGACAAGGTTCTAAGTCTAATAAAGACGAACGAGTCCTCTTACGACCCCAATTATTTTCCACCTAACAACACACCCAATGGATCGAATGCTGCTTCCTTGTAATTTTCTGAGCACTAACATAACAAATAATTTTTATAAAAATATAAAAATATTATTTTGATATATATTTAAATAAAAAATATTTTAAAAATTCCAAAAACCTTTTGAAAAATAAAAGGATGAACAATAACAAACGCTACTGAGAAACCTGATCTGCCTTAGTTTCTTTTTGTTAGTTAATGTTAATGTGATGAATGTTGCAGGGATAAACAAAACCGTGACAGGTGCACAGCACAGCCTGCCACGTGTTGAGAAAAATCTTAATGTGTTCCTCACTGAATCAGACCCATGCTCACCTTGTGGATGTCGCGTGAAGGCCGGTGCATCCTTTGTAAAGTCGATATTACCCCATCTGCTATAATTTTTTTTTCTTTTACCATTAATGTTATTGTTATGGTTTAATTATATAAAAAAATGAATTACGAAAATATAAAATTTATTTAAATATATCAATTTAATATTACATTACCCATATATAATTTGATCTATAATAAATTAAATTTAATAATATCCTTTCCATATATCATTGTAAAATAAGTTTGGTTTTCCCAGTACCTTTTCATTTACTATTTTTAATCAAGTCATATGTTTTTTTTATTTTAAACACTTAAAACCATTACTATATAAAATAATAATTTCTTAACGTAACCTTGAGGGATGTAACTCACTGGTCAGACCCTAGGTTTGCTTCCTAAAGATCATCAGTTCGAGTCTCACAAACCTCATGGTCACTAGAAGCTTATATGGTCGTTAACTACAGGGTCCGTGAGATTAGTCGAAGTACGCGCAAGCTGGCCTGGACACCGATGTTAATAAAATAGTAATAATAATAATTTCTTAATGTATTTGTTAATATCACTATCGTTTGTATGAATATTTGATTTCTTTTATTTTTTAAACATAATTCAATAATAAATAAATTTTAATAAATGCATTTAAATAATTAATGCCTCATGGGTGTCTTTATAGCGCTTGTTAGCTTTTTCCAAAAAGGGAGTTGTTTCTACTTTTGTCCTATCTTAAAATTAATCAAATCTATATTTAAGATATTTATGTTAAAATGAAATTTTCTGCCGTTTCATTTACATGCCAGCACCGTTTCATTCCAAAGCTGCTGCAGACAAGAACGGAAAAGCTAGTGGGATAATATTAGTGTGCTTATTATAATCGTGTTAAATGTGCAGAATATTACAATCTCTTGTCTAAAAAGGCCAGCGGACAGTGGGGCTTCGACGGTAAGGAGATAAATGTTGAAAATATGGATTCTTTTTCTCTCATTAATTTAAGAAAAATGATCATTGCTGTTTTGTTCATGGAAAAATTAATTAGGTACATCACATCAGATGGTGAGGCAGTCTCCATAATTCACGATGATCAGGGATGCGCTAAATCACCAGAAGATGTGGTTGCAGATGTTACAAAATTGTTGGATCCCAATCAATAGAGGTGTTTATGGTTCGATTCGGTTTGAACTCAAAAAATCAACTGAACCGAATTACAGTATTTTTATAAAAAATTAACCGAACCGGACAAGAAACCGGTTCAAACCGAACCGGTCTGGTTCAGTTAAATCCGGTTTTTTTGGGGAAAAACCGGGAAACCTAATCCCATCATATATGATTTTTTGTTTGTTTTTTTTTTTTAAATTGGCTTAGCCTTATATTAAATTAAGCTTTAAAATTTACAGCAACTTGATGTTCAGCTTTTAAAAATTTACAATGTTCAGCTTTAAAATTGAGCTTTAAAATTTACAGCAACCTTATATTAAATTGGCTGACTTTTAATATGAATTAAAATCTGGACATGAATTTGGACATGAATTAAAATCTGACAGAGATGCAAATTGGCTGACTTTTAATATGCTTCCCAAAGTGCTAAATCAATGCATATGCAAGATGCATGATCAAATTTAAACACCTCAAATTAAAAGTCTATTCGCACTAGAAAAGTTAACATCAACAAGCAGATACATTAGCGACCAACAATAAATTATCATAAACATCCAGCATAGTTTGAAGAAAAAACTCAGCAACACCAGCATCCAAAAATTCCAGCAACGGCAGCATCTAAAAATTCAAGCAAGAATAATGCTATAAAAAAACACTAGCAAATTAGCAACATATTAGAGTTCAACTATTGAAAGAATTAAGTATGCTAAATTTTAAAGGGAATTAACAAGGTAAAGTAAATTAATTACCCAAAACAATTATATTCCAAGATTACACCAAGCCACCAATACTACTTACAAACAATCAGTTGAGATTTTTAACCTTTCACCAAATTCTACAAAAACATAAATTAAAATGTTAGATTAAATATATGTAAATAAACAATATTATAAAATAACTATATTTAAATTTGTAAGAGAAATTACCTGACTCAATCATCTCAGAATTTTCAATATAATCCATGAAAGTTCTAATGTTGATTGGAATTGGTGCTAAACTCAACCAATTCTGACAACAAACAAGTGCTTGCACTGTCGATGGAGATAAAAAGCTTCGAAATGGATCTAACATACGACTGCCAGTATTGAATGCTGCTTCAGAAACAACTGTAGATATCGGGATGGCTAACACGTGTTGTGCCACCTTAGAAAGAATATTGTATTTTGTAGCATTACATCTCTACCAACCCAAAATATCTAATTTAAAATCATTCGGATCCTCACAATCATCACCCAAATACCTTTCAACCTTATTTTTTTTTTGGACACCGCTTTCTTCCTCTAAATGTTTTTTGAATTGAGAAGCTAAGTCATCCAACATATCATCATTTACCACCATTAAATCAACATTAACATTTTCATGTATACTAGTTCCAACACTATGAACAACCTCAACATTCTCATCAATATTCATGTAATGCTCAAACAACTTTAGCAAAGTATCTTTAACCTTAATTATAAAATTTTCAGCCTCTTCAACATTATACAATCTTCCAAAACAAAATCTCACATACTTCAATTTGAAACGTGGATATAACACAACAGCCACATACAACAAAAAATTTTGTGTATCTTGATCCCCCCCAATATTTTTTATACTTTGCCATCATATTCTTGGTCATTTGACTTACATAAACATCTTCACTTCTACAAAGCTAAGATATGCTTGTGAGCATGGAAATCAATTCATGGAAGAAAGAATTGGATGTCACATACAACGAGTCAGAAAATTTCAATGTAACCGTGTAAAATAATTTCAAGAAGTTGACAAAAGATCTAGCCTTTTCCCAATCTTCTAAAGCAGGAGGACCTAATTTTTTTTGTTTCTCTTTTGAATCAACCTCAAAATAACTCAAATACCTAGGATCGGTTTCTTCTAACCTCATAAAAACCACATCAAATTTAACAGCCGCATCTAGCATCATATATGTAGAGTTCCATTTAGTTGCAACATCCAAGTAAACAGATTTTTTACTCTCAATTTTCAACCTCTCCACACATTGGTTAAAAACAAGTTGTTTAGAAGGAGAAGATCTAACAAACCTTACTGCATTCCTAATTTTAACCACTAAATCATCAATATCTTTCAATCCCGCACATACAATAAGATTAACAATATGTGCATAACATCTAACATGCATGAAGTCATTTGACAATATATTAGTTGTCCACCCAATTGTTACTCTTTTCAGATATTTTATTGTCAAATTATTTGAACTTGCATTGTCTACAGTAACTTTTAAAATCTTATCAATTCCCCATTCCAATAAACAACTCTTAATCGCTTGGCTAATGGTCAAAACAAAGTCATTTTAATCTTTTCTTATAAAAAAAAATATTTGAGATTAACTTGCCCGATCCGTGACCTGTGACTTGTTCCAAATCGAGTTTTACAATATCAATAACAAGTGACTATAAACCCGTGCCAATTCTTAAAATGAATCAATCTTTTCACAGATTCAACTTCCATTGTAGACTTTTTAAATTAATTTCTCAACAACTAATAAAAAAAGAAAACCATGTTTAAATACTGAATAATAAAGGAAAAACTACGTCTTGAGTCCATTATCAATTATTTCAATTATGAGAATATGGAACCTTCTAAAGGTGTTTTCAAGTGCAAGGATATATTGGTAACTTGTCGACTTCATTATGGAGACACGACTTTTGATAGAGAAGCATCTCTTTATCAAACCAAACATTACTATGTGCATCTTCCCATTCTCAAACAGCAAGCAATTTGTTTGTGCATCTTACTATGAACACTCACCAGCTGGTTGTCAAGACAAAAGTGATCAGTGGGCTGAGTTCTGTGTACTTTCTATGTATAAATAAATATTAATTTATCTCTCAAAATTCCTTACATGAACCCAACTTGAAGAGAAAATATCGTGTTCTTTGCCTCTCCACCCTGTCACAATCCAGAGCTTTCTGAAAAGCATACGTTTTGGGACCAAAAAAACAACAACATCCAAGTAGTTACGCCTTCTTAAAAAAATATCACAGAAAAAAACAACACCACAGTCCAATAGTTTTGCTACTTGTTTCTCAATGGTTATTACTTCGAGTTTTCTTAGAATCATTGGAGGCTTACATGATCATTAACTTCAGGACCTGTAAAATTAGTCGAGGTACGCACAAGCTAACCTGAACACCGTGTTCTTTGCCTCTCCACCCTGTCACAATCCAAAGCTTTCTGAAAAGCATACGTTTTGGGATAAAACAAAAAAAAAAAACAACATCCAAGTAGTTACGTTTTCTTAAAAAAATATTATATAAAGAAAAAACAACACCGTTCAATAGTTTTGCTACTAGAAATAATATAACCAAACCATTAAGAGTAGCTTAACTGATCAATTTTTAAATTTGCTTCATAATAATCACGAGTTTGAGTCCTTTCAAGATCACTGAAAATTTACATAATCGTTAATTTTAGGGTCTGTGGGATATATTGAGGTGCGCGCAACTGGCCAGGACACCCATATTAATAATAAATAAAAAAAATCCAATCAATAAAGATATAATAGATCACCATATTTATTTCTAGTAGGGCAATGAAATACTACTTACTAAGAATAACATGATTTTTAAAAATAAAATAAAATAAAATAAAGGATTGTATTATTGCAACCCATACAAATATATGGTACTTTTAATAACACAACCCTTTAATTTTGTTTTTGTATTTTTTAAGGATTTTGCTCTTTCAAATAGCACAACTACGTACCTAGAATTGTCTCTAATTGTACTAGTTTGCAGATTGTTTTACTACTCCACAAACCTTGGGAGCACTTCAACATATTCTGTACGGTTTTATTTCTTACAATTTTATAAAAAATTAATTTAAAGAAATAAAAAAAATAAGCAATTCCCGGCCTAAAAGTCTTTAAATTATTTTTTTGGGTGTGGTTTGGAATTTTGCACGCATCTCTATAAACAAATTTTAACTCAAAATATCAAGAGAGGTTTTTTAAAGGGGGAGACTTAAATTTTAAGTAATTGACCTAAAAGTAAAGTCAAAGGGAGCCCAAATGAAAGAGTAAAGTTTTTCCAAAAAAAAAAAAAAGAGTTGTTTAATTAATTAATTAAGTAATTAATTTGATAAAAACAAGCCTCAAAATGTGGAGCAATCTCACGACAAAAAACTTCCAAAAGAAAATAAATGCACTTAATTGCCATCCTCCAAAACAAATAAATAAAAAATATATTTTTTTAATATTTGTAAATAACTTAAAATAATTAAAACCACAACTCCAAAATATGAAAAAAGAAGAAAGGAAAGGAAAAGAAGAGCGAAGGCAGTGGCGTTTTGGTGAATATGTAGAAAGTGAAGTGTTATTGTTTGAGATGAGGAGGTCAGAGAAAAACAAGGGGTGATCCTGAAAATCCAGCGGTTTCAACACTCAATCTTGGGGGCGGGAATTGGCTTTCCCAGTCGCTATCACAACCCCAATATTATGATAACCACATTTTGAAACTACGTTCTTTCTCTTGACGCTTCTCTTCCTCTCTCTCTCTCTACCACTAGATACTTTCAAACCATCTCCTCATGGCCCCTGGTTTTTGCTTCCCATTTCTTACTATATTATGTGTATATATATACTCACACACCATCTCCTCCTCCCCCCCTTATAGTTTAGCCACCTCCTCAAAAGCCTTGCCACCGCCAATCTCCAATCTTGTCGAACCATCATCTCATGATTTGAAAGAAACCATAATTTCTGCTGTTTTTCTTGGTGGGTTTTTCGTTTCTGTTCTAAACATTCCTTGACCAGCTTTTTAAGTACACCCATATACATTAACTGCAGCCATCTTAATAGTGGTATGCAAAAGAGATACAGATTTTATACGTCGAAAGTATTTTAGTGGTGTTTTGTTAATGACCATTGAAGCTATGGGGGAGCAAAGAAGAGAACCAGTTGCACACGTGCACAGGGTTGGATATGCCAATCGTGCTATCAGGAAGAAGAGATGCAAGAGGACTAAAAAGTGCGCATCGACGGTTCCCATGGCACTGCAAGATCTGTTTGTGTCATGTAGACAAATGTTTAAAGGTCCTGACACTGTTCCTTTGCCTGAAGACATCAAGAGATTGTGCAACATACTTGGTAGGTCCTTGTATTTGATGGTCTTTATCTTGGTTCCTTTTGTTTATTTCTTTTGATCAAAAGCACTATACCACTCTCTAACTAGTTAATATTTGAGTGATCCCTAACTATTTAATATGATTCTGAACCTGGAAACTGGTCCTATATATATTAGAATGGTAAAATGGATCCATATCTTTGTAGACATGGTACACGTTGTTCCCTATTATAGATTGACTTAAATATTGAAGGTATGATCATAATGTCTTGCTTTTATATACCCTTCAATTTCTATAAAGAATTGCACTTTTAACTTGTAGATTTCTGCAAATGTAGTGATAAATAAATATCTTGTATTCTCTCGGCCAATGGTTGATGCATGGGTTTAGAGAAATGTCCAATGAGTGTAAAGATCCAAGTGTCTTTCTAAGATACCCGGATCAAATCTCGCTAGCATCCAAGATGGGATCAAAGAGGAGATCAGCCTTTGTTGTCTAGTGCTAAAGCCCCAACAAAAGAAAAATCATGTTCTTTCTGGTTGCTGTTTTCTTCTTTGTGCTGTTCGATCATGTTCTTTGCGTGTGATATGCTACAACTGTGGTCTAGTTTTGGTATTCTTGATGCATGAATTGGTTGTTAGCTCGAATTCAAAGGGCTCGTCGAAGCACTTCCAATAAGATTTTCTAGTTAATTATGGGAGAAATCATTCACTGCCTCAGTGGAGGTACTCTCTCCCTGCGTTCATATGAAGTGGACTTGTATGGCTCGTCTATAAATTAACGAGGCAAGAGATAAACTACATCCACTTGTATGGCCATAAAGCCCATTTCTTTTCAAGGAATTGCATATGAAGAAAATTACTCAGCATTTTTGTTGTCTATCTTTACATTTTTGGTAGGAATCAATATCTTAAACTGAACATTGAACATTTTTCTTTTTATAAAATTTAGGTTCTATTTATAAGATGTAAGTGTGTAGGTTGAGCAAGCATACAGCCACAATTCCTTTCGTAGTTGAAAAAGAAAGGACACTTCTGGATGACCTCGTTAGTTGGGTCTTTTCTGCATGCCAGGCTCGATATATTGCAGACATTGAATTTGATATCCATTGTCAAGGCCAAGACAAGTTTTAATCAACAGGGTACATATGAATTCTTTTCTTAATTCGAGATTTGGTACATAAAAGCATATATCCTATGGTCGTGGGGACTAGCATTCATAAATACTGTGCATATTTTAACTAGGTGACAAAAATACGTTTCAAGGTCATAAACTAATGCAACATGGATGCTTTTTTTGGCCTACTATGGCGAATGGGTTCTGCTGGAAGCATTTCTAAATTAAGCATTTAGTTAAATATAATATTATCCTAACGTTATGCAAATATAAAATTTTCGTGGCCTATTAAAGTAATGGTGTGATTGTACTCTTTGTCCTTTCCTTAACGTGCCTTCTCTCATGCTGTAGATAACATGAAGCCCGAAGATGTTGGGCTAAGTAGCGAGCTGCAATTCTTCAAGACTAAAGCTGCAGTTAAAGGGACTCCAAGGGTCACTTACACGACCATTTACAAGTGCAATGATTTTTCGGTGAGACTAGCTGTTGCTTGTTTGTTTATTATCATTTTCTGGTCATTTGTACTGGAATTTGCACACTGAACCATTTGAGTTCCTTGAAGAGCATATGACATGGCAGTCCACTCTGGTATATTGTTGATTGCATGATCATATAAATCTTCAGCAGGGTATAAGACCTTCAAAAAATTTAATTTGAAGTTTTTCAAGAGCATTTTGAATAGTTGATCCAAACAGGATTTTGCGCTGTGACCATATGATTGTTCATGTAGAGTCTGAAATTCTCGCATTCTTCAGTTTGAGCTTTGAAATTAGCACATTCAACTAGCAAGTTCCTACAAGAGCATAAAGTCTGGATAACCAGCAGATTTTAAGAGTCCGAACATGTGCTGGTCCTGCAAACTTGTTTTTGTATAGAACATAAAATAGTTTCAGGAAATAAAATTTTATGTTTCAGTTGTTGATCAGTTTTCTTGTCATGTTTCTCTGTGCAGCTGTGTATTTTCTTTCTTCCAGCAAATGCCGTCATCCCTCTCCATAACCATCCCGGAATGACAGTCTTTAGCAAACTTCTTCTAGGGAAAATGCACATAAAAGCATATGACTTGGTTGATCCTCCTAGAGCAGATGGGCCTGACACTCCAATCCAATGTGAGTGTCTCTTGCTCTCATTCACACTACTATTATAATTTAATGAATTAGCAGAACGAGCCCCATAACCAAAATGCATGTTTTTCCAGTGCGGTTAGCGAAATTGGAAGCGGACAGTGTTTTAACAGCTCCTTGCAACACTTCAGTTCTATATCCAACAACAGGTGGAAATATCCATCAATTCACTGCTATCACACCTTGTGCAGTTCTTGATGTGCTTGGACCTCCCTATTCCAAAGAAGGTGATCGAGATTGTTCATACTACAAAGACTTTCCGTACACTGCATTGTCGAGTAAGTGATCTCCACCTTGCTTTCCTTCTCATGCCAAGAGTTTTGTGCAAATGACACTTGAACGAAGATCCTTTAAAAATGAATAGTTTTATTTTCAATCCGGACTGCTAAGGGAAATTAATCAGTTCATCACACATTCACGTTTACACGGGCCACGATACACACACAGATGCATAGGCAACATGTTTACAATGCACGGGAAAACATTGAAGCTTGATTTAAGTTCCTCATGATGGGAATTCATTGAGTTAAAAGAGGGGTTATTGCATAGAGCGCTTCAATTCTCCATGGCATGGACATTGGCCGGAACACCTGAACGTTGTGGTGTTTTTTAGGCATTAGCCTTTCCGAGTCTGCCATTTTAATGGGAATCTTGCTTCATGTACAAGTGAACCGAGCATGTGTGACATGTAAATTCAATATGAAGTGGTGTTATTGAGAATACTAGATGATTCTGTGATTTGTTTGTTTGTGTGGCATCACTCCTCCCCATGTGTTTGTCACCTAACATCCTGTTTCTTGAATGTTATGAACATCCCTGTATTTACCTGCCAAGAAATCAATGCAGATGGAGAAATGGAGCTGAAAAAAGAAGAGGGTAGCTGTTATGCATGGTTGGAAGAGACGGAGGTGCCAGAGAATTCAAAAATGGATGGAATTGAATATTTAGGTCCACAAGTTGATGAAAGCAGGTGCTAGATGCTAGATGGATGCCTTCACACAGAGTTCCTCTGTTTCTTCTTCTTCTTTTCTTTTCATTTTTCTAAATCTTTGATAGTGGAACTTTACTTTCTTTCTTCTTTTTTTGTAATTTTCGTGTGCATAGAAACCTCACATGATATCGCGTTTTCTGTCTGCTGTGAAACCAGGGGCTTCAGTTCCTAGCCCTGCCAATGGTTTATGGGTTTTCTAGCATGTCTAAAGCCCAAAAGATTTATTACTATATTGCCATTAAAGGTGTTTTTAGTGGCGGAGCCAAGAAAATTTAAATAAAAAGACAAATTATAAATGCTTGATATTATATATTATATAGACATATGTTATATATAGAGAAATCAATTTAAAATATATGTGCTAATTCATATCAAGTAAAATTAATTTAAAAATATTTTTAAAATAAAAAAACTTACATTATAATTATTTTTTTGAAGTTTTTATATTTTAAAATTGTTTAATAATGACTTCATTATTAATTTCATTAAAGATATTCTTTCTCAATATATACAATTAAACTTTCATTCATTTATTTCTAAATCTTCTAGGGACTAGTGAAATTATTGGCAACAATTCTTTGTTGATTTGTTATTTTTATAAAAGTGGATTAAATATAAATATTAATATATTTTTTTATTTTTTTTATTGTATCCCTAATTTTTTAAGTTATTTAGTATTTCATTTTTAATCACTAATAAGTTGATCACCATCATTTTTCATATAAAATATATATTAATTTATCAAAACTCATTTTAATTTATATTCATATGCATATAATATTATACATGCACATATTAATTTAACAAATTCATAAATTATCATAAACTCTAACATTTTTAATAACTAATTATTAAGGAATATAACTAAAATTAAACAATGAAATAAATAGAAAAAATGAAGGAAACTCATCTAAAATATAAAACATAAAGAATAAAAGATTATTTATTTAACTAATTAATAGTTTAGGACTTAAAGAAAGATTATGAAAAAGGAAAAGAGGTAGGAACAATAATTCAAAAAAAGAGAAGAAAAGCTTGTTAAATTATTATATTAAAATTATAATATATAAATTATTATAAAAAAAAAAAAAGAATTAAGGGGGCAATTGCCCCCCTAATCCCCACTGTGGCTCCGCCGCTGGTGTCCTCAATCTTGAGCAAAAGCTAGCCAATCTTAGATGCTTCATTTTTTATTCTAAAAAGAAAAAGGATAAAGAAAGAAATCTCTACTCTTTAACAGCTCATTGCTACGCAACCTAAAGCCCAGATCTAGATCAACCGAAATTGCTAATCTGGGTCGGCCACTTTTGTATGAACAGTGAATTTTCTGTCTTCTATTTTATTTTGCTTTTTTCTTCAAACTTTTCTTTTTTTAATTACATCCTTTTATTAAAAATATATATATATATGATTTATCCTAAATTTATAATAATTTTTATTTTGATTTAAAAGTTCATCTTATTTATTTTTGTTGAAAGATAGAGAAAATAGTTGGTTGTTGCGATATGAACAACAAAAATAATCAAATTTGATATTAACAAGTTTCATTTAATGATGATGAATTTTTCCGCCCCAAAACCTTTTAGCATTGAGTTTTTGGTTTTTAATGAATTTTTTTTTCAATTTTATCCTTTAATATCAAGTTGATTTTGAATTGGTTTTTATTTTTTTTATCATATAATTAAAATAAAAAAATATTGAACCATTTGGAATCCATAATATAGGTTGCAAGTTTAGTGAGTTAACTCAAGCTAATTAGAATAAATCCAATATATCAACGTATACAAGTTAAAAAAAATATGAGCTTTAATTTGTTTAAAAAGTCAAACTCATTTTTAATAATTATCTAGGTTGACCTTAAACTCACTTATCTAATCTTTTTTTATGTTATTTTATGTCCTTTCTTATTATTATCACGAGACCCACTAAGTTGACAATATCACATAAAAACAACTCTCATTTTATTTAATTGAAAACCCGAACTTGATAAGGACTCAAGCTAGGAGTTTCACATTTGACTTACTATACCGAGTTTAATGACATTATAGAATTCCTTGCAGCTTGGATATTCACCTTTCATGTTCATTTTTTTTTGTCTAAGCAGCAACGTAACTCGGGTATTTCACTATAGCTCCACCAATATTTTTGTTGTCCTTATTTTTTTTTCAAATACATTCTTCTATGCACAAATTGACAACCAATCAAAGTGTGAAACACAAAGAAATCTCATGGTCAATTTGAAATTTTTGGGATAAGTTTATTTTAGTCCTTCTAATTTCTTTTTTCTTCCTTAAAAGTCCTTATAGTTTTTTTTAATTCAATTTTACTATAAAAAGCTTATTTTTTTATTTTTCAATTCTTGAATTTCAGAGAGGAGAGAGAAAGTCACTAGATTCCGGTGATGAGAGAAAAGTCGTTGGTTATCATCAATTATGACCACTAATAAGGTCATTTTTTGTATCAATAACTTCCATTTAATGAGAAGAGTTTAGTGATGATTGTTTCAAATCTCAATACTTCCTAAAAAAATAGATCGAGGTCAAGAAATAAAAATATTACCCGGTTTAATTTTGTATTTTTGGATTTTTTTTTGGTTTTTAAAGTTGATAAATTAGTTTTTTTAAATGTGTTAATTAGGTGTTTTCAGGTGAAAATAAGTTTTTATAGAAAAACAATTTGTCTTGATTTATGAGTAGACAAGTGATAAATCGTCGTCGTCGTCGTCGTCATCTTCTTTTTCCTTTTCTTCTTAAAAAAGAAGGTTTGTTTAAATAAAGGATTAAAGCAACTGAATCAATAATTGCCCATATGTCCAAATGGTTAAAGTGATGGACTCAAACTGTGTTCATCTCCCCCGCATGTTCAAATCTTGTAGTTTTTTTCAATTTTCTTTCTTTTCATTCCTTTTTTCAAACTTTATTTGTTCTTTTTTTTCTTCTCTCTTCTTCAATGTTCATTCCTTTTTTTTTCCACGTGGCCCACTTTTTAAGTTCTTTTTTTCTTTTATTTTTTAGAAAAGTTTGGGAATAACATTATAATAAAAAAATTTAAAATTATTAAAAAAAAGAGCTTAGATGATTGTATTTTATTATACAACTAAATTAAAAAAAAAATTATTGAATCCAATAATCTGACAGGTTAACTTGAATTGATACAAGTATTTTTTTTAACGCATTACTAAAAATAAAATTATTTCAAACACACACAAAGTAAAATATGAAGTTTTTCAAGTTTGATGTGCTAGACCAAGTTTAATGACAATGCTAAAGAGTTTCCCGTGACTTATATATTTTTTTTATATTTATTTTTTTTCCTGTAATACGAGAAATAACTCAGTTTACTTCTAATGAGCTAATTGTTTACAAATATATTTCATTCAAGATTACTTTAAAAAAAAATCAAAAGAGACTATAACACAACTTGTTAAATGTCCACCTTTTCTTTTTGACATTTTGGGAAGAAAAAAAAAGGCAAATTGTGTTGGAAATTTTTTTTCAAGAAAGTGATTAATAAGCATATTTGAAGTTAAATTAAAAGTGTGGTCCATTCACTTTTAGGTTTAAAAGTACCTTGAATTTATTTTTTAACATTAGCTTTTTAACATAAAACATTAACATAATTAAACATTTAATGGGTGAATGAGAGAATTTAATTTTAAAGAACTTGGGCTGGCATGTTCTTCAGAAACTAAAGAATAATTTTAAACTCTAACCTGCATAGAAAATAAACAAGTTTTTATTGTAACTTATTTAGTGGCTGAGTGAAGAGTTAAAATTGGGGTTGTGGGGCTTTTGCGTGTCAGGGTTTGGGTTTGCTATAGGAAAAATTTCTAGGCTATAAAAAAATTAATTTTTGTTATTAACCTATTTTTCTAGGCTTGATTTTTTATTTATAATTATTTGATCCATCAATAATTATTTCTTGCCAGCCCATAAATATATGCAAAGTCTAATTAGTTTCTTTAGTAATATGAACAATTTCTAGACAGTTTTTCAATAAAAAAATATTAAATTGAAAGTCAAAACTATCAGGTTTAATTATGGTTTTGTAAAACATAATAAAAATTAATAATGAAGAGAATTAATTCTAGTAATAGAGGTGAGAAAATATAAACAAAGTGAGTTTTAGGCTTTAAGCCCCACACATGCGTGCAGTTTGGGTTTGGATTTGAGTTTACTATAAAATAATTTTTTGAGCTACATAAGATTATATTTTATTGTCAACCTATTTTTCTTGGATTTGTGTTTGGGTTTATAACTCTTTTATCCATGAGAAATTATATTTTGCTAGTTAATGTCCAATCCACAAACAAAGTCTGATAATTTTTTTTAGAAACCTAAATAGTTTTGGATAATTGTTTTAGATAAAAACTATTAAATTTAAAGCAAAAAATATTAGTTTTAATTTGGTTTAGAGTGGATAATCAAAATTGATAATAAAAGGAATTAATTTTGGTAATGAAGGTGATAGGATCTAAGCAAAATAGACTTTGAGCCTTAATCCACGCGTGCGCTTGGCCCGACCCAACTCAGGCTTAGGTTTGTGGTTGGATTTAGGTTTGTTATAAAATAATATTTTGGGTTATAAAATATTATTTTTTGTTGCCAACCTATTTTTCTAGGCTTAGGTTTGGGTTTGTAATTTATGAAGAATTATTTATTTTACCAACTCATTATATGTCTAATCAATGAACAAAGTCTGATAAGCTTCTGTACAGTTGTTTCAGCTAAAAAACATCATATTTGAAACTAAAATTGTTAGATTTTATTCTGGTTTTATGATAGATAATCAAAGCTGATAAAAAAAATTAATTTTGATAATTACCAGAATTAATTCTTTATCAATTTTGGTTTTAAAATCCACTATAAATATAGGAGTGAAGAAAGAGTTCCCAACACTATTTTTCCATATTTTACAACTCTTCCTCTCCTCAATTTTTAGTGTTTTTCTTCTTTGTTTTGAGGTGTCTTTCCTCTTAATCTACAGCTTAAGTTTGGTCTCTGTAAAGAGATGCTAGAATCTTTATGTGATTTTAGTTTTAATTACATGTTTGCTATGATATATATAATTATTTACAAGTTTATAAACTAAACTTGTATGCCCTTTACTTTATACTTGGACATTTTATTTTTTTAATTTCAAGTTTTCCAACAATATATATTACAAGCTTATACTAAACTTCTATGATCTTAGTTTATATTTGGACATTTTATTTAATTAATAAACTAAATTTTCTACGCTCACAAGACTAATTTTGAACAACAATTTGTTCCTTTTATGGTATAGCTCAACACAAGTGCTATGTCAACCAAACCTTACTATGTATTATGAATTCAACTGTTGCTTCATTGCCATATAACTACTTTGCTTTCCAAGGAAGATAGAAGTCTATTATGAGTTCTTCAAGGTTCGACAGTTCTTTATTTTTTCTGTGTCTTTTCAGGAAATAATATGAGAGTTTTTTTTTTATTTTGTGTTCATTTTATTTTCTATGAGATAAATAGGTGCAATTGAAGAAATTTGAATAAAAAATCAAGCTTGTATTTAATAGGGGAATATGAAAACAATTGACAAGCATTGCATTAATTAATATCTAAACCTGTCTGGAAGACATGGGGCCATGAAGTGGTCACAACGCTATTGAGTCCAACACCTCTCCTCCTAGGGAATCAAGAAGTTATAAATATTTGTATTATTTGACCTAACCAACCCATCAAAATCAAATAATACAGATATTATAGATGATACTGGATTAAAAAAATCTAAGAAATAAATATCACAAGTCGGGTTGAGATTTTTAAAAACTGGTTAACCTAACCTAATATATATACCCTTTGCTCTTTTTTTATTTATTTTAATAGTTTGTGGATTGAGCATTTATTTATTTCTATTTAAAAATATTTCGGGTTCAAAGCTCTTGTTCACGAGCTTCTTATTAGATTTTTTTAATGTAACAAAAAAAAACATGTCTCTTTACTAAAAAGAAACAAAAAATAGCTAGAATTTAATGGTGTAAGGTATGGAGATTAGATCTAAAATTAGGGTTGTTGACACCTATTGTCCATGTTGTTGGTCTGCTTCTAAACCATGAAAATTAATAATATAAGCTCAGCTTGTGAATATATATAATATCCACACAAAAATTAGCTCAACCCGATATATCTAGTCCACTTGAGTCGTGAAACGTTAGGGTCTTTCTAAGAATTTGTGAAAGGTTGGGGACTAATATGATGCTAACCATATAAAAAAAGCATGGCCGCGTGAAATTTGGATTCTCAAGACTTTTTGGCCATTGATGTTTTAACTTTTAAGTTCTTAAAGGACGGCCATATCTAAGATTGAAATATTCTTGAAGTGAATTTTCAATAATGAAGAACAGACCTCTTGAATTTTCTTGGGAAATAATTCCAACTATGAAAGTTACAGGAAAAAGGAAGAGGACATGGTCTGTGGGCTGAGCAGGAACACCCACCTTTTCTTTTCTTACATTGCCGTGATAAAGCTCTCAATTTCATGCTTGGGATTTGTCTACTTGGTTTCTTTTCCACTTTCACAAGTGGGTTTGGTATTTGTTTGTTTGTTAAAAAGTTTTCTTCATTTTTTTTAAAGTGATTTTTATAAAAAATAAATTTTTATAAAGTGAATTATTTTATGATATTTAGTAATATCATAAAAAAATAAGTTGAAAAATATTCTCTAGTGTTTAGTTAAGTTATGAAAAATAAGTTAGATAATAAGTTATTAATGCTTTAATTTATTTTTTAAAAGTTTATTACAAGAAAGAAAATTCTGATTTTATAAACAATTTCAAATAAAAAAATTATAAATTAAAATAATGAGAACCAAATCTGATAGATGAAAAGTTGAAGAATGATGAAATTAAAATATAAAATAAATAACAATAAAAAAAAATAAGGATCAAATCTATCAGATAAAAGAGTTGAAAGATAATGAAATTTAAAAATAAAATAAAAAAATTTAAAATAAAATATATAGCAATCAAAAAATTAAAAATCAAATTTGATATACTGGACAAATATCATGATAATTTTTAATTATCTCCAGCTTCTAGAAATCATATTCTATTCAAAATAAAAAAAATACTTTCCTGAAATCAATCTAAATATTTCTGACTGAAAAAATATTTTCTAGTGAATAATTTTTTGTAATGGTGGAAACAATTAAATCTCTAAAAGTTCTCAAATTGTTTTTTCGTTTCAAAAGTGCTTTTAAAAAAAAATTGAAATTTTTTTATTTTTTTACTTTAAATTAATATTTTTTTAGTGTTTTTAAATCATTTTAATACGCTGATATCAAAAATAATTTTTAAAAAATAAAAAAAATTATTTTGATATATTTTCAAGTAAAAAACACTTTGAAAAACAACCGCAACCACGCACTCAAATACACAAAATTAAAAAAACACTATTCTTGAGTTTCCGGTGACTGTTAGTGCCACTTTCTTGCGTTTTCACCGACACATCGTAAGTTACTATAGCAATTGTAATAAGCATGTTATTAGGGACCTTCACTTGTTTATAAAGAGCATCGGTAGTGTGCATTTCGTCACCCTACTTTCATTTTTTATTTTAGTTTAATTAGTCTTTTTAATTTTTTTTAATCACAAAGTCATCCCTCAACTTATTGTTTCTATGCCATTTAGTCCTTCCATCCACTAGCATCAAAGACCATCACTTGCAATAATTGTCAAAATATCATATTATATTGATATATAAAATGCCCCAGTAAGACATTATATATATATATATATATATATATATATATATAAATTATTTCAAAGTTTATTGCTGAATCTCTTACCATTCAGTCAATTAGTTTGAGAAATTTCAATTATTGAGGAAGGTACAATTATTAAATCCATTCAAACTTGGGTAGCACATGGGAAACACTGTTTGACAAAAAAAAAATTTGTTTTACCTAAAATTATTTTTTAATATTTTAATTTGTTAATTTTAAAAATATATAAAAAAATATTATTATAAATAAAAATATTTAAAAAAAAAACTATTACCACTGGAAGGCATGGAAAGGTTATTTCATTCATTATGCTATTCAAGGTTTCAATTCTAGCTTTGAAGATTGGATCCCCAGCATGTGGGGAGTAGCTGGAGTTTCCACGAGTTTCTGTATCTCTCTGACCTTCCCTTCCCTGACAATGCAGACCATTTTCCATTTTCTGGAATTTTATATTTGTTTTAATAGCTTCATAGTGCGCTCTGATTCTAAATAATGCTTGCCGGCTTGAGGCAGCAATCAAAGAGTTCAAACTCTCTCTCTTCATCCTCTAGCAAAAGCTTACAATGTTCAGAAAATTAAAAAAAAAAAAAAAGGACTATATCAAGTCAAATCTATAATCAATGCATATCTTAGTACATTCCTGTATAAGAAAAAAGGTATAAACTGTCTATGAGAAGAAATCCAAGAGTAAAATCAAAGGTTGTTAAGATGCAGCTACAGTTATTTCAAGGATAATACCAAGTTGCAGTGTCCTTTCTCAGCTTTTATATAAAACATATTAGCTATGCTGCATCATTTCAAGATCATAACCATGGCAGAAAATTGATTAATAAGGATATGATGCATGTGAGATTAAATATATTAAAAGAATAATACAAAGGGAAATTAAAAAAGAAGAGAACAAGTGGTTGGAGTGAGCTGCAGAAAGCGATGGAGCATTGCTTGCTCCTGCTCCTTTGATAGTAATTGACAAGCATCATAAATTTAAAATGAAAATATGAAATGCTTTTACTGTTAGTTGCAGAGAAATAGCAAGCAAGGATCCAAAAGCTACAGTCTCATGTAGCCATAGTGGGTCCTCAATACAAGGTGACAGGACCATAGAGAGCCAGAACTTTGCCTGACCCAGAAAGTGAAAGCTTACATTCCAGCCTGTCTTTTTTTTTTTTTTTGCAAAGAATAATATGACAGAAAATGTTTGGAAAAAAATAAAAAATTTAAATCACAGCTGAATGGTTGCATGCAAGGAATAAAGGTTTCTCTTCTGCTTCTGCAACAAGAATCTTTGCCTTTATCTTTTTCATGGCCATCTCTTTAGACTTCCGAAAGAAAGCACATGAAATAAATAACTGCAAAATAATACACTCAAAAGAAATGCTGTTGGTGTTCTTTTAATCCTGAGAGTAAAAGAGAGAGAGAAAAGCTGTGGCATTAATTTGCAGGTATGTTATGGTTCTTCCAAGTTTTCTCTGAACCCCTGTCATTAAATTGCCTGTCTTTGCATGTAGAAAGAAGGAGTGTGTCAGTAGGATTTAGAGGACCCTCGTTGACATGTCTACGAGTGTATGGTAGCAGAGCTTTTTTGAGTTTTTGTTGAAGTGGCCTGTGGGTGGTCTTACAGAGTGTGATGAACACTTGAGTCTTCTTAAATTTCCTTCTTTTTGAGGATTAGGAAGGAGGTTGTTAGTTGGGCTATTGGATGTTGCCAGGTGTGAAATGCAAATAAATGTGCGTAGTCTGAACTGGCTTTGAGGAATTTTTGAGGATTAATTTTTGTCCTGATTTTGGAGATTCCTTTGTAGCTTGTTGAGAGGGTTTCTTATCTTCACTATGAAGTCATAACCATCCATTAGTCTGCTTTTTTATTTTTTGCTATAGGGCTCAAGAAAAACTTGAGGGTTTGGATTTGATTCTACTTGTCTTGTATTCTTGAAGATTTTTAGAGGGATGGAATGGGCAGTAGTTTCGTTTCCAGATCATTTTAAAGGCTTCTTCACTTCCAGTATGATCCCAGAAGTGAAACTGGTTTGAATATCCACTCTGTGAGGTAAGCTTCTCCATTGAAATTTGAACATGCATTGTTGATTAGATGTTTCATTGCTGTGAAACTAAACAAACTTCTCAAACATTTGTTGTTGTTGTCTAAGAAAAGAGTAACTATCTATAAATTGTTTACAGTGAAAGGATAATTGTTGTCTTTTATATTTTCTATGATCTGCTATAAATAGTGGGTTGCATTTGTTTTATTTTGGCCTTGCATCAATAGTTGGAGCTCTAAGATTTTTTAGCTCATAGCACAACACTCAATACCAACCTGCTGTTTTTAATTGCAAACTTGCAGCTGATGCTCATTTCCTAGTTCTTGAGAGCTCTTCAACATCTTCTATGCATTGCTCCTTGTGTTGATTCTTTATACACAACAAATGGCTAAGGCATTCCAATGTTCTGCAATCCTACTTTGCGTTGTCCTTGTGCTTTTAATTAGTGGTTCAGAGCAATTACAATCCTCCCAGGGTGAAACCCTTTTAAGAATTCAGCGGCTTTTGAACTATCCATCTGCTTTAAGCAGTTGGAATAGCACCACTGACTTCTGCAATACTGAACCAAATGCTTCTGTAACTGTGGTATGCTATGAGAACAGCATAACACAGCTGCATATTATTGGCAACAAGGGAACTCCTCTTTTGCCTAGAAACTTTTCAATTGATTCCTTTGTCACAACGCTTGTTGGTCTGCCAAACTTGAAAGTGTTGACATTGGTTTCTCTTGGTTTATGGGGTCCCTTGCCTGGTAAAATTGCACGTCTGTCTTCATTGGAAATACTTAATGTGAGTTCAAATTTCCTATACGATGCTGTTCCTCAAGAAATTTCATCACTCGCTGCCCTCCAATCACTGGTTCTTGACGATAATATGTTTGCTGATGAGGTGCCAAATTGGATCGGTTCACTTCCAGTTTTGTCTGTCTTGAGTCTCAAGAAGAATATGCTCAATGGTTCATTGCCAGATTCATTGAGTAATTTGGATAATCTTAGAGTTCTAGTGCTTTCGCATAACTACTTCAGAGGAGAAGTACCTGATCTTAGCAGTTTGACAAACCTTCAAGTGCTTGATTTGGAAGATAATGCTCTTGGACCGCAGTTTCCTCTGCTTGGAAACAAGTTAATTTCTCTTGTGTTGAGCAAGAACAAGTTCAGGGATGGCCTTCCTGCTGAAGTGACCTCCTATTATCAGCTTCAACGGCTAGATCTCTCAAGTAATAAATTTGTGGGACCATTTCCACAATCATTATTGTCATTGCCTTCAGTAACTTACTTGAATGTTGCAGACAACAAGTTCACAGGGATGCTTTTCGAAAACCAGTCTTGCAGTGCTGACCTTGAGTTTGTGGATCTGTCCTCAAATCTTATGACTGGACAACTGCCAAATTGTCTTCTGCAAGACTCCAAGAGAAAGGTCTTGTATGCCGCGAACTGTCTGGCAACCGGTGATGAAAACCAACATCCTATTTCCCTCTGTCGTAATGAAGCATTAGCTGTTGGGATTTTGCCCCAGAGAAAGAAAAGGAAAGCTTCTAAAGAAACTATTGCATTCGGTGTCATTGGAGGGATTGTTGGAGGAATTGCCCTTGTTGGTTTAATTTACTTGGCCGTCAGAAAGGTGAAATCAAGGAAGACAATCAAGAGACCAAATACTAGACTAATTGCAGAGAACGCGTCAACAGGGTACCCTTCAAATTTGCTCCCAGATGCAAGTAAGGTTTCATCTCTGCCTGTGCTTATGCTCTTTGTCTACTATATGCGGCTAAAGATTTGCATTGTTTTATAAAGTCATGCATGCATAGTAGCGAAATCTAAGAATTCTGTCAGTAATAAGGAAATGTGAAGTATAACTGAGATGGAATGATGAGTGCTCAACTAGTCTCCATTTAAGATATCCCTTTTCTATCCCCAAATAAGTGTATTCAAGTGAATCCCTTGCCAAATGTATGAAATTTAGATGATGAGAATCTTCTTCTTCTTCTTCTTCTTCTTATATATATATATATATATATATATATATATATATAAAGAATGCCTTAATCATCACTTCAATTGTTTGAGAATGTGGTTTATAGCTCCAAATTCATTCTCATAAGAAAGGACTTTACATACATTTTGCTGACATATTTTCAGGCAGCCCATCTAAAAGTGTTCTTGAAAGAAAAGACAAGTTGGTGAGGTTCTAGCACGTTATAAAACATAGAAGGAATACGTAATAATTTACCTAATAAGAAGAGCAGAGAATCTTACAGTTCCTTTTTCTTTTTTGTTTTTGGCAAAAAATGAAGGGTATATTTCTCAAACAATGAAGCTGGGAGCACTCGGCCTTCCACCGTATCGTACTTTTTCACTAGAAGAGGTAGAGGAAGCCACAAACAATTTTGACACATCTGCTTTCATGGGTGAAGGTTCTCAAGGGCAGGTAATGCAAATCCGTTGTAACATATTCTTTGTATTTCATTCAGTTGAATTAGTCTGTGATACTCTCATAATTTCCTCCGAGCATGAGCTTTTTTAAATTCTTCAAGTATTCTGGGTCAGCAAAATTCTTTCAAGTTCATGCCAACGGAATTTCCTTGATCAACTGAGCAATCACAATTCGCAAATTGTTTCTGAAAATGAATCCCTTGCTTGTTCGGAAAGATGGTCTGTTTTATCTATAACAAGTTGTTTCTCGTGCTCTTATGATTGGCTTGACATTAGGAACCTTTCAGTAAACTGAATGGCAGAAAACCCCCTCCCTAGCATGTGTGCTGTTTATTAACCATGAATAGATTTCCTGATATTCCTTGCTGTTCGTTTTGTGGTTTCAGATGTATAGGGGGCGGCTTAAGGATGGTTCCTTGGTTGCTATCAGATGCTTAAAAATGAAAAGAAGTCATAGTACCCAAAACTTTATGCACCATATAGAGCTGATCTCGAAACTAAGACATCGGCATTTGGTCAGTGCTCTTGGACACTGCTTTGAGTGTTACTTGGATGATTCAAGTGTCAGCAGAATATTCCTAGTTTTTGAATATGTACCAAATGGCACGCTAAGAAGCTGGATCTCTGGTGAGTGGTAATCCATAAATTTTCTCAATTACTTTGTCAGGATGGAGAACATACTGGCAGTGCTGTGATTGCTTAGCATGCTTTTGATGAGAGTTAACTTTTGATCAACCTCTCGATTGTTACTGCGAGCAACTCACAAATCTTTCACAGCATAGTTCCAACTGGGTGTTATTTTGTTTCCTGCATCCTGCATTTTAGTAAGTGTATACTACTCTGTCTCTGTTGGATTTGATGACAGACATTTCTTTTTTTAATCTCAGGAGGACATGCCTGGCAAAAACTTCAATGGACACACCGTATAGCTGCTGCAATAGGTGTAGCAAAGGGCATCCAATTTTTGCATACAGGGATTGTGCCTGGAGTATATTCAAATAATCTGAAAATAACAGATGTTTTATTGGATCAAAACCTTATTGCAAAAATTAGCAGTTATAACCTACCCTTATTAGCAGAAAACAAGGGAATGGTATTTTCTTTCCCCGTCATGAAGGCTGTTTTTTCTTTTCCATTAAGCAGCACTTAGAAGCTGATACCTAACAAATTCATTGTTGCAGGTTGTCCATGGAACATCATCTGGTGCATCCAAAGATCTTAGCACCAGTGCAAGGTTAGTTCTGACTGCTGATATGTTTTGAGGGTTAGGCTGGTTCAAACTGATAAAATAGTTTGAGTTTATTATTTTGTCGCATAATTCGGGAGTCAATATAGATAAAACACAGCGGCATTTACAATGGATGTAAAGTTTCATAAGTCTATTGAAACTGGTATATCAGAAAGCTAAACACTTAGAGTCATCAGTCCCATGATGATTTTTTTCTTTGAATGTTGTTATTGAACAGGATAAATCAAGACCAGAAGGTTGATGTTTATGACTTTGGATTAATATTGCTTGAAATCATTGTGGGGAGATCATTGACATCTAAGAATGAAGTGAGAGTTCTAAAAGATCAGGTGACAGATATTTCTCTTTGATTTATGTATTTTAATCTGCAGAAAAACGTATTTCAGTTGATGCCCTCTTCCTAGTTTCAGGATTGTCTTCAGTTAAATATTTCTGCGTAAAACTTGTGCAGTTGCAAGCAAGCATTACAAGTGATGATACTGCTCGAAGTAGCATAGTTGATCCAGTTGTGCGAAGATCATGCTCAGATCAATCCCTAAAGACAATGATGGAGATCTGCGTCAGTTGTCTGCTTAAGAACCCTGCAGATAGACCCTCCGTTGAGGATATACTATGGAACTTGCAGTATGCTGCTCAAGTTCAGGATCCGTGGCGGGGAGACTCCCAGAGCAGTGAAGGATCTCCAGTCTCACCTGCCATACGACCGCGTTTACATATTACCATTCATTAGCAGTAGCATTCAGGTTTTTACAGTTTCTCTCAATGAAATCTCACTTCTTATTTATTTTACTTTAAAGTATGGGCTTTGCCTCTGATACGAGAATGTAGTAGCGAAATACTGGTATGTATATGACACGTCTTCGAAGGTGTTGGGAAAAGACAACCAATTCTTTCCCTTTTTTATGCAATTAATACATAGTTAACCAATCAACAAACTAAACTAAGTAAACAATCAGAATAAATTAATATACTAAGATTTTTATATAAAAAAACCCTAATATGGGAAAAATCTTCCGTATTGTAGTTTACCTAAAAACTTTTACTATCAATAATAATAATAATAATAACTAATAATAATAATAATAGATGTACAAGTGTTATTTTTAGTTAAAACTAAGGGATGCAACATAAATAATTAAAAACAATATTTTTTGGGATACATTAATATTAAAGAGAAAAAATTAAGAAGAATCTCACAAATAACAGAAATGCTTATGTGAAGAACAAACCAAATTAAAAATGAAGAATTATATGTCTTGAACTTATTGTCAAAACTCCAATGGTAAATCATCTACTTATCGAAGTTTGAATAAAGACTGTTCAAGCTACCCTTATCTCTCGTTTTCTCTTTATATATGTCGGCCACCAACTTAAAAATAAGCAAAAATTTGTTTTTTTTGTACCTATTCATCTATATGACCTAATTGTCTTTAAGCCTTTGTCTACTATTTTTCGTAGTTTATATGGGTTATGACCTAAAAAAGAAGGGATCAAACCCAATAATTCCCCCCCTCCCAACTCAATTTGGAGGCTCTACCAAGCCTGCTTACATTCTATAAAACTTAAACTTCTTTTACGTGGTATTACTGATGACATCTTCACCACGAATCAACTAAAAGAACTTATCAAAGAAGCCATCACGGATCAAGTAGAAAGCTCAGTTCAACCCTTGTATTCTTATGCAAAATCGTACACCCAAAGAATCAACCTGCTAAGGATGCCTTTAAGCTATCAACCACCAAAGTTTCAGCAATTCAATGGCAAAAGGAATCCTAGTCAATATATAACTCACTTTGTGGAGACTTGCAACAATGCCGGAATTGATGGTGATCTCATGGTAAAATAGTTTGTTTGCTTCTTGAAAGATAATGCCTTCGACTAGTATACTGACTTGGAGTTTGGCTCAATCGATACTTGGGAGCAATTGAAATGCGAGTTTCTTAAATGCTTTTACAGCTTTAGTTGTGTGGTTAACATGATTGAACTCACCAATGCACGTCAGTGGAAGGAAGAGCTTGTCATCGACTACATTCATCGATGGAGAAACCTTAGCATAAACTGTAGAGATTGGCTAACCAAAATTTCTGCATTCGACATGTGTCTTCAAGGGATGCATTAGGGACTATGCTATATTTTATAAGGCATCAAACCAAAGTCTTTTGAAGAATTAGCTACTCGATCACACGATATGGAACTTAGCATTGTGGCAGTTGAAAGCTCATTATTACTTATGCAAGAGCCCAAGAGAAATAAGCCTGAAGGTCATAGATTTCAGAAAGAGCACTCTAAAGGTCGAGGGAAAGCAATTTTCAGTAGTTAACTCTGTTATTATAAAGGTACCAAATAAAGTTAAAAGGAATGATTGTGCAACATGAACTACTTTTCAAAAAGGTGATAGAAAGAAGTCATCCCCGAAGAGCGATAAGAAAAAGTGTATTCATTCCCAACTCAGACATATCTAGAATGTTAGATGATCTGCTTGAGGCAAATCTCATCGAGTTACCAATTATAAAGCATTTTGTAGAAGCAAACCAAATGGACAATCCGAACTATTGCAAACATCATCGCTTGATCAACCATCCCGTATAGAAGTGTTTTGTGCTGAAAGCAAGATCATGAGGCTACATGACAATGGAAATATCATTTTTCATGATGAAATAAAAGCCTCTAATATCATAACCATTGTCAATTTGGGCCCACACTAGTCACTCCCTACAATAAGTTTTGGCTTCTTTGAACCTATAGAACTTGACGCCATTTTACTTACGAGCTTCACTGTATCCTTAAGTTAAACTTCATGTATAACCCTTGCACCTAAAGTTGGCAACTTGAAACTTGATTCATCTGAAAATTATGATGACGAAGGATGGACTTTAGTCACACGTAGAAGAGGAAGGAAGAAACACATACAGATGACAAAGCCAACTCTTAGGAATCTTGATGGTGAGGAAGCTAATTGATGAGCCAATACATCAAAAGATTCAAAAAAAATCCATATTAATTGGAAAAGAGGTCTTTCTAGCTCAAAACTTAAGAAAGCTCGTTACACTGATTGAGTACATGCCAATAGAGATGAGAAGGATGGACAATATACTTGCTGATTACTATCATGTTAATGAAGAGAAAACTCCTACTGAACCTGTCATGAAGGAAAGTAATGATGACTCTTTAAATTTGTCTCATGGTGTATGCACCACAGAGATATCCTTCAACGATGAAGACCTATTACTTGGATTAAAACTTCATAATCGGCCTCTTTTCATTAAAGGATATGTTGATGAAAAGATGGTGAATCGTATCTTTGTGGATGATGGTTCGACTATCAATATATTGCCTCTTAAAACTATGAAAGAGCTTGGGATTCCTATGGATGAACTCTTCCCTAGTCATCTGATGATTCAAGGTATTAATCAAGAATGGAAAATGCCATAGGAAAGATAAGACTTGCAATACACATGGAAGATATGGAATCCAATGCACTTTTCCATGTCATAAACGCTAAAATTATTTACAACATTCTACTTGGATGGCCATAGATACATGAAAATGATATGTCTCCTCAACGCCCCCACCAATGTTTTAAGTATTGTCAAGATGGACAAGTGAGAAAGATAGTGGCGAACAAGGACCCCTTTACCATAATTGAAGCTCACTTTGCCGATGCAAAGTTCTATTTTAAATCAATTATGATGAAAGAACTACGATCCCCACCTCACCATTCAAAAGAGGGAAAATTTGACTCTAAAAACTCAAAAGGGCATAAGTCATCTGCAAATGAAAGAGTGACTCGTCCAATAAAGAATAAAGGAAAAGAAAAGGTGGTAAAAAACTTTATTAACAATAAGATATCACGTAAAGTCATGGTACTTTGATATATCTCAGTATCAACAAGAAAATAGGGTCAATCTTCATTTACTGAGGATGAAGAGAAGATCAATAAGGGGCTTGAAAACTTGACCTTGTTAGCAACTAATCTCATATTAAACAATGTCTTAAAACCTTTATTAAAAGGGTTTGTTCATCAGACTGAAGTGATGGTTACAAATCTTGAAGGACTCCTTAATAAACGAGCAAATGGTTTTGATCCCAATGCTTATAAGCTTTTAGCCAAGGCTGGTTATAGTCGTGAGGACATCAATAAGTTAGCAAAGGATGACGATAAGACTCAACTCGAAGGTAAACAAGTTTCTATAAAGACTAGGAAGGCTTGGAGAAAAAAGAAAACTTCTAGAAAAATTTAAGGGATGGTCTTGGGTACGATTCTTCCACACCGTTGCATTTTCAGATTAATAAAGAAGCCTTGCAATACATAAGTGTGGAAGAAGTGAAAGACAAACAATAAAGTCAGCCTACACCTCTTAGAGCTTTAGTTTGGGATTGTTTTGGTGTGACTACAACTCGTGCTTTTGTTTTTGTCAAGATTGGAACTCCAAAGAATGGAAAGACATTAAAATGTACATCAGTCTTCACAAGACTTGGACAATCCAAGTCAAAAGATGACAAGCGTATACTCGATCATTAACCAAATTTGATGGATGGTTCAAAGGATCCTCGTAGCAAAATACCTTCACATATAAAGAGACAATGTGAATGGTTGATAAGTGTTGATGTGATATTAAAAAGGAAAAATGTACGATAGTGATCACAAATCCCACTAATGAAAAAATGAATAATGTATCTCACTTCAAATCACATCATTATTGAAGAAGATGATAATGATAAACTTATCATCAAAGAAGATGTTGAGGAAGCTCCGCCCTCCTTTGAATCAGAAAATAAGCTTACAGTGAATGAGCTTAAAGAGATTAACTTAAGAACTGTTAAAAACCCACGCACAACCTTCATCAATGCAAACTTATCACCTGAAAAGGAAACGAATTACATGGAACTTTTGATGGAGTATCGAGATATGTTTGTTTGGTTTTATGATGAAATGTCAGGTTTAGACCCAAGGGTTATTGTCCATCAATTAATAGTAAAAAATAGGGTTACACCTGTAAAACAAACCTAGCGTCACTTTCGTCCTGAACTCATCTCATAGATTGAGACTAAAATCAACAAACTTATCCAAGTAGGTTTCATTCATGAGGTTAAATATCCTACATGGATTTCAAATACCATACTGGTAAAAAAAAAAGGTCAAATATGTGTTTGGGTGGATTTTCGAGACCTTAACAATGTTTATCCCAAAGATGACTTTTCACTTCCAATCACCGAGATTATGGTCGACGCTACCATGGGTCATGGGAGATTAACCTTCATGAATGGTTCATCTGGCTATAATCAAATTCGAATGGCACCCGTAGATGAGGAGAAGACGACCTTCCAGTATTCTAAAAGGAATATATTTTTATAAAGTCATGCCTTTTGGCTTAAAGAATACAGGTGCCACTTATCAAAGAATGATGTAGAAGATTTTTTTATGATATGCTTCATCAACATGTTGAATGCTACATTGATGACCTCATGGTGAAATCAAAAGAAAAAGAAAATCATTTGCAAGATCTTCTTTTGGTATTTAAATAGTTATGTCGATTCAAACTAAAATTGAACCCCCTAAAATGTGTATTTGGTGTGTCCTCAGGCAAATTCCTAGGGTTTATTGTTCGACATCGAGGAATTAAGATTGACAAGTCTAAAATCAATGTCATTCTAAAAATGTCAGAACCAAGAAACATCCACGAGTTGAAGAGTCTCCAAGGAAAATTGACCTATATATGGAGATTCATTTCTAACTTAGCAGGTTAATGTCAACCATTCAGCCACTAGATGAAGAATGATACATCATTTTATTAGGATGAAACTTGTACTAATGCCTTCAACAAGATTAAAAAGTACTTGTTAAATCCACCTATCTCACAAGCGCTGGTATCGAGACGCCTATTTATCCTCTATATTATAGCTCAAATACATTTTTTTGGAGTGTCCTTGGCACAACAAAATGATGAAAGCAAGGAAAGCGTTCTTTACTACGTTAGTAGGACATTAAATGGGGTTGAACTGAATTATTCTCTAATAGAGAAGACATGTCTAGCATTAATATTTGTGATAAAGAAGCTAAAGCATTACCTCCAAGCACATTCACTACGACTAATCTCTCGAGGTGACCCTCTCAAGTTCAACATCTCAAGGCCAATACTATCATGAAGATTGGAAAAATAGGCTTTATTGCTTAAGAATTTGAAACTGTCTACTTCTCATAAAAGGCGATAAAAAGGCAAGCATTAGCTGATTTTCTCATTGATCATCCTATTCCTAATGAATAGAAGTTCTCTGAAGACCTTTCTGATTGGGATGCTTTGTTTATTGAAATGTCAGAACCGTAGACAATATTTTTTAATGGTACAGCACGACAAAATCAAGTTGAAGCTGGGGTAATATTCATCACACTGGAAGGAGAGGTTTTGCCTTTCTTCTTTTCAATTACCGAATGTTGTTCCAATAATATGGCCAAATATCAAGCCTTGATTCTTGGGTTATTAATGGCGGTGAATATAAAGATGTCTCACCTAAAAGTTTTTAGGGATTCTTAATTAGTCATCAGACAACTCCTCTCACTTTATGAAGTTAAGAAGCCATAATTCATCCTATATCACAAGTATGCACTAAAACTAATAGCATCACTTGCTTGTGTCACTTTATAACATGCACCATGAAAAGAGAATAGGCAAGTCAATGCCTTAGCAAAACTGACGTCAACATTAGCATTATGTAGTAAGGAAATAAAAGTCCTTGTATGTCAAAGATGGGTCGTTCCACTAATAACTCATGACGTAGAAAAGAAAGAACAAGTGGGTGCAATTTCTATCTATAAGATAAAAAAAAAGACCGGTACCAGTCGCTTATCGACTATTTGAGACATGGTAAGATACCTAAAAACCTACGCCATAAGACAGAGGTGAGGCGAAGAGCTTCTCATTTCATATGCTTCCAAGGCACTCTTTATTAACGCTCTTTTGATAGAGTTTGTTTGTGTTGTCTTGAAGAAGAAGAATAAGAAGTAGAAGCTACAAAAGCACTAGAAGAAACACACTCAGGGATCTATGAAGCACACCAATCGAGTCCTACACTTCCGAATTAAAAGAATGGGGTACTACCGGCGTACAATGGTGAAAGATTGCATAGACTATGCTAAAAAGTGCCAAAGTTGTCAATTGCAATGCTAATTTGATCTATCAGCCACCCATCTTTTACACCCAACAGTTGCTTCTTGACCTTTTGATGCTTGGGGGCTTGATGTGGTAAGACCATTGCTGAAAAGTTATGGGGGGCATCTTTACATATTGGTCGCAATAAATTACTTCTCAAAGTGGGCAGAAGTTGCAACATTAAAAGAGATCAAGAAAGAAACAGTTGTAAACTTTATTCAGACAAACATCATATACCGTTATGGGGTACAGAGATATATCATAATTGATAATGGATAGGAGTTCTACAATATAGCCATGAACAAGTTGTGTGCACAATATGGTTTCAAACAACATAACTCTTCCATATACAATGCTTCGGCTAATGCTTGGTAGAAGTTTTTAACAAGACCTTATGCAATATTCTTAAAAAGGTGGTGAATCGCTCGAAAAAGGATTGGCATGATAGAATTAGTGAAGCGTTATGGGTTTATTGTACTACATTTCAGACACCGACTCAAGCTACTCCATATTCCTTGGTATACGGGGTTGAAGTTGTTCTTCCCCTAGAATGTCAAATTCCATCTTTAAGAATTGCAATCCAAGGACTCTCTAATGTAAACAGTGTTCATCTATGCCTCAAAGAACTTGAAGCTTTAAATGAAAAGCATCTTGAGGCACAACAACAATTAGAATGTTATTAAGCACAACTTTATAGAGCTTTCAGCAAAAAGGTGTGACCATGCTTGTTCTAAGAATGAGATTTTGTCTTGGCAGTATGACACCAGATAATCATGTCAAAATACATAGGCAACAAGTTCCTCTCCAAATAGGATGAACCTTATGTGGTTCAAGAAGTCTACACCAACGAAGCTTACAAAATTATCGATGAGAATGGATTGAGGATTGGACCTATTAATGATAATTTTTTGAAAATATATGATGCTTGAAATCTGATGTAGCTCCTGGCCCGCCACGAGTTAAAACTGTAAAAGGCATAAAAAACAAAAAAAATAAACTACGTTATAACTTGATCATTTATCCACAAAGGTACATAGGCAACTTGGAATTCGTTTTGAGTACAGTCACACACAAAAAAAATCAATGACAAAAAAAATTGTTTGAACTACGTTGTGACTTGATCCTTTGTCTACAAAGGTACATATGCACCTTAGAAATTATTCTAAGTACAATCACACCATCCTTTAAAACTATTCGAACCCATATGATTGTTCACATGGAAAAAAAAGGAATAAATAAACCTCAAAACACAATCATAACATGTAAATCCAGATAACAATACATAAGTAAAGGCAAAATATAGACTTTATTAATAAAAAAAGATTGTATTACATAAAGTATGTATTCTCAATATAAAGTTATAAACTAGTGTTACAAAAAAAAAAAAAAAGCATTCCAAAGCATAAGAAACCATCAGCATATTATGGCTTACATCTATGTCATTCTAACTCTTTTTGTTTGGCCTTCAACAGTCCTTTTAAATTTGAAGAATGATTGTGTCAGTTTCACTTATCACAGGGGAAGAGGATATTGTAATGATCTTTGCTCGAATGTCGGAGATGATGATTTTTCTCTTAAAAAGCTCTTCATTATCCGCTTTGAAGGATGATTCTAACTCGGTCTTCTTGCTCTACAACTCCATCAGTTGATCCTCTATTTTTGTTATCTCAGCATGAGTGGTGGAAATAGATCTAGATGTCTCATCTTCAAAAGATTTAGAATTTTTTAGCTACACTTCAAGTTTTTCAATGTCTAAGGCTTGTTGCACTGATGTCATCATAGGAGATAGTGAAGACTCTTAGTGGATAAACTTTTAAGCATCTTCAATCACCTCAGTCACCATTCCTCTGTTAGAGGAGCAATCAACCTTTATATCTTCTATGAAATGGAGGATCTTCTCAACTTAACCAGCTAAGTTAGGAATATAATGGACCGGTGTACAAACAATCTTAATTTTTATGCTCTCCCAACACTTAATAGCAAATTCAAATCTTATCACACCTATTATGTCATCAACATAATACCTAGTAACTCCTGAAGGCTCAAAAGCAGTAGCAAGTCCAAGAATACACAAGCTAGTCCCTATATTATTAAGGAATGGTGGAGGTGGTGTTATAGATCGATGATTAGATTGTTCATGTGGTAAACTAGATGAAGGATGAGAGTTTCTAATCCCAGCAGCTAAAATATTGAAAGGATTAGGGCTAGCAACACTCATTTTCGGCCCAATATACATATCAAAGTCATTCCTCAAGTCTTGTTGACCAAGGTGAAACAAGAAACAATAACAAAAAGAAGTAAGGTTAATATATGACAAGTAATATGAATTAAAGAGAAAAGAAAGTGTCAAACCAATTCATCAACATTGTCTAGCATAATTGATGCACTAGGGACTCCATGAAAAAACTCGGTCTGCAAGGATTAAACACCTTTTTGGTGCGTTTTAAACATCTCCAATTATGATCATTATCTTCATGTTCATTGTCCTTAACATTTAAAATTGCTTCAACATTGTTTTTCTTCTCCTACTACACGTATATCATTATGAGAATCTTAGAAAGAAAAAAAAGAGAGAAAATTAACAAGGCATATGGAAAAAGGATAAGTTTTTATTTACCAATCATGGAGAAAAAGATTGTTCACTCCTTTCCTTTCCCCCTAAAGAGTTAGTGGATTTCTTCTTGAGATGATCTTTTGAAGCACTCACTCTCTTCACACTAGGAATCACAAGTGGTGTTTTATTTATGTGGGCACATGTTTGGGCACCATCCTCCTTGCCTAAATCAACATCAACTGCCTGTTTGTCTCTATTATGGGTAGGAGAAATTCTTTTATTTTTTGTTAAAATAGGGTCATTCTTTTTTCTTTTGCTTTTCAGGATACTGTAGCAACATTAGCAGGACTTTTGAGAATGATTTTCATCTCTAGATGACAAACTTTAGACCACTTTAGAGTTCATTAGTCCATGTAACATTTAGTCACCAAAAAACATTTAATGCTTGGAGGCAATGGAAGTTTGCACTGAGAATTAGTGTTGAATTTAGTAAAACTATGTCAAAGTTGAAATGCATCTTCCAAGGTTGGAACCCCAGTTCCCCCTCCAAAGTCATGGGGAATAAATTAGCAGAATCCAAATTGTCTACTAAATCTATCAGGATAATAGGAATCAATAATGAAAGTATTATCATAATGAAGAGTCAAATAGTCGAATTAAATATTCATAAAGTAGTCACTCTTGAAGACCGACAAGTTGCCATCATCACGCAAAACAACAACTTTGGCCAAGGGAAGTAATGTAGGAGATATGGTTCTCTTAGAATTTCTGAAAAGAGCATTAACTTGAGATTCATTGAAATGTTTTTCCAACCCCGCGCCAGCATATTTTGTTATCCCAACTAACTTGGCAAGGCTAATAGTTGTTTGATGGGTGCCAATTTTTTTGCAAGCCAACTACTGGGAAAATAAATAGGAAAGGGGATGTCTCGTGCATTTACACTTAATGCAGATTGGACTTCCTTTAGACCTTTGAAGATACTTGCTAGAAATGGTATCGCAAGAGAGAATTGCCATTCAGTCGCCATTATAGATGCTACTTTGAAAGTACTAGGACGAATGAAACCAACATCTTTGTTAGGAAATACAAATTTGCATAGCCAACACGAAAGAAAAGTCGTTAAATAAACATTATCTTGAATATAAGGAGGGGCATTAAGCTCTTTAAAAGGATGGATGGATTTTTTGGAGCGAATACGAGACTTGTCAATTGAGCCAGATGGATAAGTAATCTTATTGGTTTCGCTAGACTTGCCCATGAAGAAATGCACCTTTTATCTCAAGTCATCTCGGAACCAGAAATCTACCCAATCTTGAAGAGTCATTACATAGTCACCATCAACGGTCTTACATTCTTTATGAAAGGAAATAAATAGATAATTGCAGCTCTTTAGAAGAAAAGAATGTCCTTTCTTATCAGCTTCATTAAGTTCATTAGCAAAAGGGGAGACTTCATCATAAAAAGTGCCAAAAATAGAAAGGTCGCTACATGATTTCAATTCCAAAAGTGACACAAACCCCTCGCCATTCGGGGTAGATAACGTGTTAGTAGCTGGATTCCAATGGTTGTAGAAAGAAAGGATAATATTCATCTACCAGTAATATGTAAAAAGGGATGCAAAAAAGGTGTCTTAAATATGTGCCCTCTTGAGGATCGGCTCATAGTGTTTCAAAATATCTTTTGTCCATTCTCAATACTTGAGAGTATACTCAAGTGCATCAGAAATTGGGAAATAATCCTTGCAAGTAGCATCTTCATCATGTTTACAATAGTCTAATAGCAGCAGATCAGGTAGAAAAGTGGTTGAATGTAGAAAAGAGGATTGAAGTTGTAAAAATGACTGAGGCAAACCACCATGACCATAAAGTTCATAAGAAGTCTCCGATGATTATGAAGTCAAATGCTTGATGCTTTAGGAAGATCACTTCTTAGCGAATGGACTAATAGCTGGTTCGTATATGCTAAGGCTTGTCCTCCATAATTACTAAGAACCTTTTAGAAAAAGAAGAAGAATTCCTGAAAGTCACCATTTAAAAAAATAATGCTTATTAGGTGCATATTTGAAAGAAGGGATAGGGAACAAGATTATAAATCCCATGATATTTATATGTCCTAAATAATAATAATAATAATAATAATAATAATAATAATAATAATAATAATAATAAGGGTAAGAAATTACCTTAAGCAAGAGCCAAAGAAGAGTGATGCTCTAACGTTTGGAAAGGGGTTATGAATTGTCAAAATTGATGGGTCGTAATAAAAATTTTACAACCGTGACTATTAAGAAAAAAAACTCTTCAAGCACCAAGCCTTTTGAAATATTACAGCAAAAGAATTCAGATCGCCAAAGAAACTCGCGTAGAACCCCAGGTCAAACGGTTAACCTACATCCAAATTCCAAAGAAAGTCAAAGAAAATTGAGTTATAATCCAACATGGGACAAATACTTATACCATTGAAGATATGATCCATTCATTAAACATGAAGAGGTCACAGAGTTATTCAAGTGAAGAAAGCCTCGCAAAAAAAGATAAGATTGAAAAAAAATATACTAATATGGTTGAGAAGCTGTAGGAAGAATTTATAAGATTTTACGTGCGAACGACATTGATTTCTGATGCAAACAAGAAGGTAAAACACTGGTAAAAGCTCTTTTATTTATAAGGCTGAAATGGTGGAATTGCTTTGGCCTTCATGTCTGATGAATTCTAGAGCTATGGGAGAAGTCCCCTTGAACTCGCAATGTTTGCAGAAATAATCCAGAGCTGAGAGAACACATCATAGTTTATCAATTCAGGGCTGAGAATATATTATAATTTATGGTAGCAATGATTAGGAAGCATTGGTGACAAGGATGCTGAATCTCTTGCGGCTACTTCAACCACTGGTTGGAAGATCATATATATTCACACATAAAGCCTGAGAAACTGTGTGAATGAGACCGGTTCACAGACTAAAACAACAAAGTTAAAGTTCTGCTACGATTGGTTTATAAGCATAATTGACATACAAGTTGAGGTTTTGCAATGCTGACAACGGTAAGAAGAATGATCAAGTGGAATCTATCTACAACAAACATTGCATCCAACTTCAATCCTTGATGATGATCTACATATAAATCATATGGAATCTGTCTACAACAGACGATGCATCCAATTTCATAGACTTTTAAATATGTCTACAACTTAGAATCATGTCTTACATACATACGAAAGTAAAAAAAAAAACCTGCAGTTGTAAAACAAATGATGAAAGGAGGCATGCATACCTGGACTGCTAGAAGGAGGTTGCAAAAGAGCTGCTAGGAGGAGGTTGCAGAAGAACTGCTAAGTTGAGGCTGCAATAATAATAAAAGAACAAAAGGAAGGGCTACGTGGTTGGTAACAAAAAGAAAGGCAATGTAATGTTCTTTTATTACCATACAACAAAGGATTTTTTTCCTGATTACAAAAGAAAAAAAATCTTCCTATTCTGTCAAAGTAAGGTCGGGTTGCTATTTTTTCCTCTTCTAAAAGAAATATATGAGGAGATATTAAAAGTCTTTCCTGTTTCAAATCACGGTAAAAGGAAACAAAAGAAGAAAAAAAAATTCATGTTTTACTTTGGAACTTCTGTGGCTACTGGGTTGATCATACAAACTATCACCTTATGAGTACTACGAGGTGAAGGAATAAGCAGAAGCAGTAGCTTAACAAAGTGGCGAGGCAAGGAATTTTGTGAGCTTCAGGTTGCAAAAAAAATGGCTAGCACTAGCGAGCCTAAAGGAACCCTTTGAGGGGGGGCAAAATCTGAATTAGCTCTCTGAATTAATGATGATGCAACTGAGACTTCTAATGTGATCGCTAAAAAAAACAAAGGACAATAATAGAAAGTGCCTATGAACACAAGGAGCTGGAATCCAGCACTTAAAGAGACAACCTTTTCAGTTGTATCTTCTGAAAAAATAGTAGATGAGATGGACCTTATATGCCTACTCTACAGCAATAAGTGTTCTTTTTTATTTAGTCGTTTTAAATATAGGATGAAAGCTTTTCATCTCTGATTTTATTTCAGGCTAACATTAAGCTTGAAGGCAACGCCATTGACTCTGAAATCAATCAGGTTCTATAATAAATTTCAATTCAAAGCTTCCTCACCCTGTCGCATGAAGTTGCTTGATTGATAGGAGGTGGAGTTGATTGTAGTCTTTGTCTATTCTTCCCCAATAAACATGCAATGATCTACTCAAAAAGCCGCCAATACGTCAAAGGATCTATTTGTGGTTTTGGTGTTATACAACAGCTGTAAACATTAAGGCAATGACAGTATTTCTTTCTTTGAGATACTTTCTTAATGCACCAATATATTTTCCAATGATAAACCTGATGATACTTTTGTTTGGAGTGCTAGGAGTTGTAATGGTGCTACTAGGATGTGTCTAACAAATTATGCTTTCACTCTGCATGGGTAAAGTCTGGTCATGCATGCTTTCTGTTTATCGTAACATAAAATATAGGCTTACGTTACAGTAAGCAACATTGACAATATGAAATTAGTAATGAATAAAATGCATAATTTGTTTCAATGCTGAATAAAAGGCATAGCATGAATAAAAGGCTGGAGAATTTTGGGCGGATAAAACTTCTTTTTCAAAGTGGTTTTGATGAGTCAAAGCTCAAGAGCTATATCTTAGTCAGCCATGCAAACATGATGTTGTCGGGCCTGTCAATATATTCTTCTTTCTTATTTAATTTCTTTCATAACTGTATATTATATTTTTCTTTTTTTATTTAATTTCTTTCATAGATGTATATCCCTTGATTATCTCTCTAAGATTTTCATTATTATCTAAGCCTAGGATTAAGGGATCTGATTATGTTTATTAGACCCTAGAATTAAGGGATTTGATCATTCTTGATATGTGTGTGTGTGTGTGTAACTCTCTTGAATGTACAAAAAACATTTCAGAATTTCTCTTGTATTATATTGTCATGGTATCAGAGCCAAAACTCTGAAATCAATTCATCTTGTGTTTGGTTCCTTATTTGGTTTTTCTATTCTATTTTTCTTGGACTTGATCTCTTGGTTCTTGTTTCTAGTTAAATCATGTCTCTGAAATGATCTGAACATTTTCTTGTTCAATTTACTGGAAAGAACTATTCTGCTTGGGCTTTCTAATTTCATATTTTTGTCAAGGGAAAGGAATTATAGGGTCATATTGCTGGGACAAATCCTGCACCTGACAGTGAGAAGGAGAAGGAGAAATATGTGAAATAAGAGGTGAAGGATTCTCAAATTATGTCTTGGATCCTTGGAAGTATGGAACACTCCATGCTTCTCAATCTCAAACCTTACAAATCCTCTAGAGAAATGTGGGATTACCTGAAGAAAGTTTACAACCAAAGCAATACAGCACGAAGGTTCAAATTGGAACTCGAGTTGGGTCAACTCAGTCAAGGCAGTATGTCAATACAAGAGTTTTATTCTTCCTTTGTAAATCTTTGGGCTGAGTACACAGATATTGTGGATGCAAGTGTACCTCTTGAAGGACTTATTGTTATCCAAAGTGTGCATAAGACCAACAAGCGTGATCAGTTTTTAATAAAGTCAAGGGAGGAATTTGAAGCAATTAGGTCCAACATGATGAATAGAGAACCAGTTCCTTTCTTGGATATTTGTGTAGGAGAGCTTCTCAGGGAAGAAAAACGGATCATTACACAGGCTGTCTTGGAGCAGAAAGCTCAAAATTCTACTCCAATTTCTGTTGCTTACGCTGCTCAAGGGAGATCTAAAGGAGGCAGAGATATGTCTAATGTCCAGTGCTATAGTTGCAAAGGATTTAGGCACATTGCCACTACTTGTACTAAAAATTATGCAACTATTGTAAGAAAACAAGGCATATCATCAAAGATTGCTCCATCAGACCTCCAAAGAAATCTAAAACTGCCTATAATGTCTCGGTTGGTTCCTCAAATGCTCCTAGTCCTGGTCAGTCTTCTATTACTCCTGAAATGGTCCAACAAATGATAGTTTCTACTCTTTCTGCTTTAGGCCTTTCAGGTAACCGAAATTCTATTCCTAAGCCTTGGTATTTTGATTCTGCTGCTTCCAATCACATGACCAACACTGTCTTACCTTTAAATAATGTTCAAAAATATAAAGGAAATCTTCATATTCGTACTGCCAATGGTAATCCCTTGTCTATCACAACTGTTGGTGATATTTCAACCCTTTTGAATACTATTTTTGTGTCTCCTAAGTTGTCCACTAATCTTATATCTGTTGGCCAATTAGTTGACAACAATTGTGATGTTCATTTTTTAAAATCTGGTTGTCTTGTGCAGGATTAAGTGTCCGGGAAGATGACCGCGAAGGCACCTAAAGTGGGACGCCTATTTCCCTTGCTTCCAACTCCTTCTCCTGTGTCAAATTATGTTGCCTGTAATGTTGTTCAATGTGATAATCAGGTGTGGCATAGACGTTTAGGACACCCTAATTCTCATGTCCTTCGAGTCCTGTTTAAATCTGGTTTACTTGGAAATAAAAATTTGACTTCTTCTAATAATGATATTGTTGATTGTGCATCTTGCAAACTTGGTAAAAGCAAAACGCTTCCTTTTCCATTGCATAAAACCCGCACCACCAAACCTTTTGAAATCATGAATACTGATGTATGGGGTATTGCACCTGTAATTTCTCATGAACATTACAGATACTTTGTTACATTTATAGATGATTTCACTCATTTTACTTGGGTATATTTTCTTCGATCTAAAAGTGAGGTATTCTCTGTGTTTAAAGTCCTTCTTGCCTTAGTTGAAACATAATTTTCTGCCAAAATCACAATTCTACAATCTGATTCAGGTGGTGAATATATGTCAAATGAATTTCAAATTTTTCTTCAAAGTCATGGGATCATATCACAACATTCTTGTCCTTTCACCCCACAACAAAACGGTATGGCTGAAAGAAAGAATCGTCATCTTTTTTATGTTGTTCGAACTCTTCTCATTGAGTTATGTGTTCCTTCTCATTTTTGGTGTGAAGCTTTGTGTATTGTTGTTTATTTGATTAATCGATTACCATCTCCCAACTTGAACAATGATTCTCCCTACTTTCGTTTGTTTGGACATGCACCAAATTATTCCAATCTTCATATTTTTGGATGTGTTTGTTTTGTTCACCTTCCTGCACATGAGAGAAATAAACTTATTGCCCAATCTGTCAAGTGTGCTTTCTTAGGATATGTTGGAACCCAAAAAGGATTTCTTTGTTATGATCCACATGCAAGTCGAACTCGTGTCTCTAGGAATGTCATATTTTTTGAAAATCAACCCTTCTTTCGCACACAACACACTTCAACACTTCCTTCTCTATCTGTTTTACCATATTTTCCTGAGTCGCCAACACCAATACAAAGGTTTAAACCTGGTTATGTTTATCATAGACGCACTCCTGCTTCTGATCCTTCTACAGGTCTCACTAAGGTTCCTTCACATCTTCTTGTGGCATCTGATTCTGTTCTACCCACTTCCTATGATCCACCTCTTCTTCATAAAAGCTCTAGACCTCACAGACCTCCTGAAAGATATGGTTTTTCAACTCCTGTGGCTATGTCTACTACTCTGTGTTTTGTTTCCATTCCCACTTGTTATAAACAGGCTAGAGAACATGAATGCTGGCAACAAGCAATAGAGGCAGAACTTCAAGCACTTGAGGCAAATCATACTTGGGACATTATTTCTTGTCCTCCATATGTTAAGCCCATTGGTAGTAAGTGGGTCTATACTGTGAAACTCAAGTCTAATGGCTTTTTAGATAGATACAAAGCTCGATTGGTTGCTCTTGGTAATAAACAAGAATATGGCTTCGACTATGAAGAAACATTCGCACTAGTTGCTAAGATGACCACGGTGAGAACAATTCTTGCTATTGCAGCCTCTAAAGCTTAGCCTTTACATCAGATGAATGTAAAAAATACCTTCTTGCATGGGGATCTTAAGAAAGAGATTTACATGAAACTTCCACCTGGTATGTCCACAACGGCTTCTGATGAAGTTTGCAAGCTAAGACGCTCTTTGTATGGGTTGAAACAGGCACCTAAAGCCTAGTTTGAGAAGTTTCACAACATTCTTCTCACCTTCTCCTCCACACAAAGTCAATATGATTCATCACTCTTCTTTTACAAGAGCACCACTGGTACGGTATTTCTCTTAGTCTATGTCGATGATATTATCATCACTGGTAATGACATTGGGCTGATCACAAAGCTTCAACATATGTTGCATAGTACATTTCAAATGAAAGATCTTGGACATCTCATATATTTTTTTGGGCTGAAAGTTCACTCTAGAGATCATGGTTTGTTCTTAAATCAACATAAATATATTCAGGATCTCATTGAGCTAGTTGGTTTAAAGGATGCTACTGCTGTTGATACGCCAATGGAGGTGAATGTGAAATACCGAAAAGATAAAGGCGAGCTTTTGCCTGATCCTTTTTTATATAGGCAACTTGTTGGTAGTCTTATCTACCTAACAATTACAAGGCCTGATATCTCCTATGTTGTCTATATAGTTAGCAAATTTATGCAGGCACCTCAACATCTTTATTTTGCTGCAATTCGTCGTATTATTAGATACTTAATTGGGTCATCTACTCGTGGGTTGTTTTTTCCTAAACAATCTACTCTTAATTTAACTTCATATAGTGATGAAAATTGGGCTGGCTGCCTGGATACTAGGAAGTCGATCACAGGCTGGTGTATTTTTCTTGGAGATGCCTTGATTTCTTAGAAATGTAAGAAGCAGGACTGTGTCTCTAAATCTTCTACAGAGGCTGAGTATAGAGCCATGTTTGCAGCTTGTTCTAAAATTATGCGGTTACGTGGTCTTCTTTCTGAACTTGGGTTCCCTCCAACTGATCCTACTCCACTTCATGGTGATAATACTAGTGTTATTCAAATAGCTGCGAATCCGGTATATCATGAACGCACAAAGCACATAGAGGTGGACTATCATTACATTAGGGAGGCCTTTACTCGAGGTGTTATCACTCTTCCTCATCTTAATACTTATCTTCAAATAGTTGATGCCTTTACAAAAGCTTTGACACGCCAACGACATAAGTTTCTCAGTAGCAAATTGATGTTGTTAGACCTACCCGCATCAATTTGAGGGGGGATGTCAATATATTCTTCTTTCCTTATTTAATTTCTTTCATAGTTGTATATTATATTCTTCTTTCCTTATTTAGCTTCTTTCATAGATGTATATCCCTTGATTATCTCTCTAAGATTTTCATTATTGTTTAGGCCTAGGATTAAAGGATTTGATTATGTTTATTAGACCCTAGAATTAAAGGATTTGATCATTCTTGATATATATATTGTAACTCTCTTAGTGAAATATACAGAAAACATTTCAGAATTTCTCTTGTATTATCTTGTCAAGGCCTACAATAATGGGTGATTCTGAACAGTTAGTTGTAAGTCTGCCATAACTAGAGGGGGGTCTGCACCAAACAAATTCTTGGATGGCCTTACTTATGGACTAGTGGGATAAGTCTAGGCTTAGGAGGAGATATGGTCATGCCAAACTAGAATAATGACTCAAAAATGCCATAACTTTGGATCCAACCATTGGATTGTGTTTAGATTTTTTTTATTGCGTCGCTACACTGACTATTAGATCTTTAGATATATAAAAAAATCTTGCAGAGGCCTCCTGATTTTGGCAATTTTTGTGATTTTTTTCCTTGGCTATTTTCAGATTTTTATGCTCTTTCCTTTGTAATTCTAGATTTGGAAGCACTTGATCGACATAAATTCTTTGTGAGACTCTAGAAAGTATTATTTATTATCTATATGGTATCTATAACCTTGCACATGCATAATAAAGTGAAAATAGAAGGCTTTGGAAGCCTCATATAACAACAAAATCATGGTCTAGGAACACTTCTTGTGGAACCTACCTCCAATCAGATTTGATGCACTTCATAAGGTCATATAGGAGCTTTGACAATAGCACCATATTACCAAGTATTACTTAGTTACTGAAACTTTTGCATCATAAAGATGAACCTTTGCATTTGACCAATTCAAGTTTTCAGTGTTAACGAATTCTTAAAAAAAAATATAATTAAAATATAAGATCGTCACAATCAGGTTTTCGAGACATGCCAACTTATTTTGTAAGTAAACCTGTCACAAGGGGGCATCTGTAGAAACAAAAAAAAATCCACCGATCAAATTTTGCCATGTGGTATTTTTATTTTATTTTTACATGAAAGTATAAAATAAAGTTGAAATAAATAACATAGAAAATAAATGAGCCTTCATATGTTTCTTGGTCAATGAAAGATTGATGCTTGGGATGAGATATTCAAGATATCTTGTCATAAATGCAAAATCTCATCAATAAAAATTAACCAATAAAATCATGTCATATGGCATTGAAAAAGGACCTAGGAGCCCTTACAAACCTCTATAAATAGAGAGCCTCAACCTAGAAAAAAAGGAGAAGAAAGAATTCTCAGAGATACAAATTTTCATCAAGATAAGCTCTTCAAGTAAGGAATCTCTCTCTTAAAGCAAGGAAGCTCTCTCGAAAGTTTTCAAACCTTCTTCATCTATGCTTGAAGTCTATAAAGAACAAAGATTTGTTGGATCAAGTCAAATCATCAAATCTTGCTTCACAATGCACACTCAAATTCGCGCTCTTGCAAAGCACAAATCTTGGCTTGATTTCTCTAATAAATCAAGTCACCATATATCAAATCCAAGGGAAGAATCAGAGGATTGTTTTATTCTTTTGAAAGAATACTTTACATAGAGATTGTACCCGGTCATATATTTAATAAAATTATATATTTGTACATGTGTGTTTGTTTAATTTCAGGTGCTCAAAATTGTGTCTATTGAGACATATAGCAATGCTTGGACATTCTGATGTTTTTGTTCAGTTTTAGAAGTTTATATAGGTCATGTTGATGTTGCTTGTGATGTTAAATGAGCTTTTAGACTGATAAAAACAATATAGATGCATGTTTATATGTTGACTGATGAGTACTTAAAAGTGCATTTTTATCAAGGTTTTATATCATCATTTTGCACTTAAAGCATCAATAACTTCTTAACTAAAGCATGTTTTATAATAACAAGTCTGATACTATAAGATACCTTTAATTTATGGTAAATGTTCATATTAAATGTAGGCCTATCATATAAATCAAAGGATTGATTGATGAGTTTAACTACTGAAATTGAGAAGACAAGAAAGGGTTAAGATTAGAAAAGAGATGTCGGTTCAGTCCAAACTGGAACATTGTTCGGTCATTGGGTCATATCTGAAGCTGTAGATCTTGGATTTCAATTTGGTTTATATGGATAGAAAGCTAAGACATAGGCCTAAAACATTCATGATGAGTGAAAGACTCAATTCTGCTGTTTGGAAGTCCAAATCTTAGCAACAACGAAGAAGTCGGAATATGTCCTGCAGCCCAGACACTGTTCAGTGTTCAGCCCATATCTCGAGTTCTAGAAGTCCAAATGCACTGATTCTTTTTTTGTTGGAAATCTAAGACAATTTCCTAAAACTTTGATGCGCACAATCTGTTTAAATTCTGACGTTAGCAATGACATTTTGTTTAGACAAAAAGATAAGGATTGTCATCAAGTCAAGATGTGGTCACCCACTCAACAATTAGTCATCAAATCAATAGTTTCAAATTTTGGCCTATAAAAGGAGGCATTTGCCATGTATTTAGGCATCTTGGTTTCCAGATCAAGATCATGTTCTTGCTCTCTTTCTTTATATTTTTGTAATACTTAAGTTTTGCTTTCATTAATCTCTTGTTTATGCTTTTCATTTCCTTTCCTTTACTTAGTTAACTTATATCTTATTTATATTCTTATCTTGTTTATTTATGTTTTTTTCTTTCATTATGTTTAGATAAGTTTATTATGTCAAGATGAAAAGGTTACATTAATGGTGTAAGAATAAGTATAGTATAAACTCAACATGGACTTTAATGTTTGATATTAACATGTTTTGTATTTGTTATCTTGTTCACTTTTAATACTTTGCTTGTTAAATGGTTAATCTAGATTTATGTTGTATAACCTTTGGTACAACAAATACTTGGCACTTTCATAGCCCAAACCGTATGGTATAATCGACACTTGTGCTATGAAAGGAACTTGATTTGTTGTTAGCATAAGTTATAATCATGAATACCTGACAACATTTACAAGTATTAGCATTATTCAAATAAGATAACTAATATAATCATATTAATAATTTATAATCCGATTGGAACCTCCTTTGTGTGTGGTTTCCAGTTGAGTAATAAAAAGAGTTTATACTATACTTGTTTGAAATACCATTAGTGGATCCTCTAACCTTGACAATTATTTTATCCTTGTTTAATCCTTATATCAATATCACATCTCAAAGCTCTCTTCAACTTCTTTTCTGTTATTATCTATTTCTTTATTTGTAGTTTATACAGTTAACCTCCCTGTGGTTCGACCCCGGTCTTGCCGGGTTATTTATTACTTCGACACTCCTACACTTGGGAGAAGACATCAACTCTTTGGTCGTGTCAAGTTTTTGGCGTCGTTGCCGGAGAGGTAAATTCTTGTATAAATTATAATATTTATTTTATTTTCTCTTTTCACTTTTCTTGTACCTAACTTTGTTTCTTTTGTTTTGTTTCTTTTTCTTTTGTTTTCTTCTTCCTTTTATTCTCTTCCTACACGTGCATGAGAGTTTGGTCACGTACATTAAGTGGTAGACTTTGTAGGGTATCCTCATCATTTTCAGAAAATATGACCGAAGAAGATAATCAGTTGCTTTATAATGAGAATAACCGTGTTAGAACACTTAGAGACCACATGAATTCCACAAGAACAAGTGCACCCTCATGCATAGTTTTTCCTCTTGATGCATCTCATTTTAATTTTAAGTCAGGCGTTATTCAACTTTTACCTTCTTTTCATGGCTTAGATTTAGAAAATCCATACTTGCATTTAAGGGAATTTGACTTGAACCTTCCTCGTGGGATCGACCCCTTGTTTGCTCTATACTATCTTGTGTGTTGTGTTTTAAGCTAGGGTAATTAATTTGTGCGACCGTGACATCGCAACACTTATGCATATTATAGTTTTATTTTCTATCAAAGATATCTCTAATACCAATTTTTAATATGGTTTTACGACCTCATATAAGATTTATGTTGATATTATTTGGGGGGGGAAAAGCATTTCTTTTCTTTTATATAGAAAATAATTTTTTTAATATATAATTCCATTAAGCAAACAGTTTGATGTGGGACAAAAGAAGATTTAAAGCCTAATCAGAAAGAAAAGAAGTTAAGAAGAAAAGGCCAAAGAAAGAGAAGAAAATGCCAGATAAGAGAAGAATGGTGGTCGGAAAAGTTTGCAATTTTGCAAATTTTATTCAATTCCTCAAAATTATCTAACATTTAGAAAAAAAAAATGATATAAATACTAAAACTCTAACTAGAATAAACAATTGGGCGCATAGCCCATTAAATAGAATACCTAACAATAGTTAAATCTAACCCAACAAATGAAGTCTAATTAAAAAATCTCAACTAAAAGTTTAAATAAATTAAACCTAGAAACATAAGTTAAAGTCCAATCTCTCAATGGTTTGGGCTACTCTTCATCGTCTATGATCATATGAGTGCGTAAATAATGTCTTGAGTCTGGTGTCCCCGCCAATTCTCCCAAGATTGGAGAAACTCGACCTCATCGAGTGTAGTTCAAGGCAACTCCAATAATACTCCCAAATACCATGATCAAGCTATTGTTATGTCCCACTAATAATTTAAATAGTCTAAATCTGGTCGTTTAGCTCATATAGTGGGATTCGTTGAAGTTCATTATCCCTAGTAAAACAATGTGTGCATCCAAAGTAGCATTAATATATTTCTTTTATGTCAATGATAAAGATAATATGGTAGGGATATCAAAAGGAGCATCAGGAATAGACTGTTGTGTTTTATATATAACGAGGTCTTTCATGTCAAAAGTATAGTTAATATCAAAGTTTAGTGGCAATTTAATGACATAACTATTTGATCCAATCATTTACAACACTTTAAATGTTCTACCACTGCTCACTTGCAATTTATGACTGGTTTTCAAAGGACATCGTTCAAGTTTAATCTGTATCATGAAATAATCTTCAACATTAAGTGCATCATGATACTAATATAAATCAGCTCGAAGTTTGTATTATTCATTACTTGCTTGAATATGTTTTATGATCTCGATATGTATATTATAAGCTCTACATGTAGAAGACTCAGTTGAATCAAACATTTTAGAGTGAGGATACATAGAAAGAAGTTCTATATGCTTCCATGCTTCCTATGTTCATAACTATGAACATTATATGACTGAGGGTGAGGGGTGGAACAAACACTATTTGAAGCCTTAGTAGATATAATTTGAACATAACCTAGTAAATTAGGATTATCTTTATCTTCCTCATCCCATGTCAGGAATAAAGGATTAGGGAGCTCAACATGTTACTCTAAACCTATGACGTATTTAAGCAGACTAATATCATAACTCTTTTAGAACCATATTTACCTCTTCTTCCACTAAAGAGTTTCCTAAAACTTCTTCTCCCGCCACTAAAGTAAAATTATTATATTTTTTATTAACCTTATTTTCAAACTTATTTGAACTTGTAATGTTAAGTCCCTCTTCTTGCACATCTTTTTCATCTAGGTTACTAAAATCTTTAGGATTGAGTTCATAAACTTGAACAAAATAGTCTTCATTTTCATCTATATCTTTATGTTTTTAAATGATTTAGGGTTTAATGCTACAATTAACAAAAATATAACTGAAACCTTTACATTTTGTATATTGAACCTTTGAACTCATCCCAGATATTTTATTATTGACTTGTTTGCCCATTATCTTCTTTATAAATTTGATCATTATACCGTGGAGAACCTATATAATTTTTGTTTGGTAAACTGTGAATAAGAAATTTATTTTATAATTAATTGTATGGATAATTCTTAATTGTATAGACATTAAATATATGTTTTTTTTATCAAAGGAAAGAATAGAACAAAAATTTGTGGAAAAGATAGTTAAATAAGAGATTTGAGATGTAGAGACTTCACTGGAAGCAAAATTCATGTAGGCATTAAATTGTATTTACTGTAAAATACAAGGATTGAAAAACTTTCAAATAAGGACTTATCGATCAGAAAAAAATACACGGGCCAACGTAAAATTTTTCAAAATTCAGTGACAAATGAACAAGCAGCATTTTTTGTTTTCTTTTTGTGAATTCAAGTCAACATTGTTATCGACTGTTTGGAAATACAAAGCATGTAGAGATAAGGCGTTGAAAGGCATTGAGTTCACACTTGTAACCAAAGTGTTGTAGAATTTTTCACAGGATAAAAAGAGAGGTAAGGGACCCTTACAGGAATAGAAAATTATAGAAGAATCAGGAGAAAACATCCAGAAAATCAACAAGTTCCAGTTGAGCTGTCTAAAAGACAAGAAACAAATCATCCAAAGAGAATCCTCTAAGAACGATGCACATCAAAGCATATTACAGAGCACAGCACTACCTATGAGTTCAAAGAAGCGCGCACTTCAGGTCCACCACACCACTCTAATTGTTTCCAACATCAAGAGATTATATGGACTATCAGTCAGCCGTCCAGCTCTGCTCCACTACCTCACGAACTCTGCGGTTGTACTCCCGCTTAGTCTCACTGAACATGCGAGCGGCTTCAGAGTTTGCTGGGGAATTTGGGTTTGGATCACAGAGCAGAGACTGGGAAAAACACAGAATAATCTTTTGTTAGTATATACTACCTCACTTGAGAAACTTTCAAAAAACATTTCTCTAAGTGGCAGTAATATCAATGACGATCAGCAAACTATTACATCAGATAAAATATTGACACGAGTGGTAATGCCTATACTAGTAGCCAATTACAACTGAAAAAAAAACCAAAAAAAAACACATGCAGATCACATTATTTATCTTTTGTCCTGCCGAAGCAGGTTCCCAAATTGCAATCAACATTTTTTTTCCATGAACTGGTGCTCATCAGTTCCAAATCAGCAACCTCTTGATTGCAGACATCAGATGCATATCATTGCACTTAACAATTCCACTCAGTAATATAAGCAGAGAAAAAAATGAAATAAAGAGGCTTATTATCTATGCCTAAAATAAGGATATTTATGGACTAGAATAAACACGTATTTTTTGTTGGTTGTGTCTCTTGATTGCAGACATCAGATGCATATCATTGCACTTAACAATTCCACTCAGTAATATAAGCAGAGAAAAAAATGAAATAAAGAGGCTTATTATCTATGCCTAAAATAAGGATATTTATGGACTAGAATAAACACGTATTTTTTGTTGGTTGTGTTTACTACTGTATATTCAACAAGTTTGCCAATCCAAGGTCTGAGAATATTGGACCACCCTCCTAAAACAGTGTCATAAAGGGAATTGCTAAAAGAATCAAACAAGCCAATTGTCTTTTGGAAATAAATTAATCAAATGACTAACATTTCAAGATGATAACAACTTTGAAAAAAGAAACATTAAAGATGGCCAGACTTCTCAAGTGCAACTCGAAAAGATCTGGGGTGAGATTATTTGAAATACTCAACTGCAATGCCCAAATGCTTAAGCTTACAAACCACTGCACAGTAGACAACAATCCAAAGAACAGCTAGCAAATAAAAAGATGTGAAAGACAGCAGTTAAAAACAAATATAGAAGGTTTGGGCACCTTATTTCTTTTTGAAGCCTTGGATATTTTTCTACCAAAACCATTACAAAACCACACCAGAACACAACACCCCTTCTAACATGGAAAAATCTTCATTTTCCAGGCTCTAGCCTAGCCCATGCTCAAATCCATCACTACTTGACATAACTAGAATTGTGCTGTTTAGATTTTGTTTGTAAATACTCTGACGTTTTTTTAAAGGCAGCAGTTCATGTCATTATGCTTGGTTCTGCATTGAGTCTGAGATAGACCAGAACATGATCACTTAGAAGTTAGAAACATGCAAGTTGTAGGTGTACTATAGTACAATCATCTTGTATATGAGCCAGAAGCCAAATGATGCAAGTATGTACTGGTCAAAACTTGCTACTATTTAGTTGCATTCAAAGTGAACAGATCTGAGAGTATATGTCTACACTAAGCGACACCATTGAAAGCCGACTCAAAGCCGACTCATTCATGATTCATAACAAACATTCAGCACATATCAAGATGAAACAGAAAGAAGAAGAAAACTTTGAGCAATAGGAAGGTAATCTATAATTGCAAGGTAAAGGAATTTATCTGCTGAAAGTCCCCTTTATGAAGGTTCTTGGGAGACGTGACCTTGACAGCCCACCCTTATGTTTTTCCCCCCTTCTTTTCTTTTGTTTTGTTTTGTTAAAGTAGCTGCCATTAAGATTTGTGGATTGTGATTCACAACCCTACCCTAAGACTATCTAGAGTTTGTCTAAGTTTTTTAATGGATAGTTATTCAAAACATTGCTCATGGTTTCTCAATCTCAAAAGTCAATCACATGAATCAAAATACTTAAAACACAACATGCATAACAGCTAATGAGTACAGCATAACAATTCTTTGTTACTAATATAAAAAAAGAAACAAGCTGTAGAAATTCAAACCTGGATGGAGGTAAGTATAGCAGCAACATCATATATCGGACTCCACTGATTTTGTAAGATGTCCAAGCATATACTTCCATCTGCATAAACTGGTGATACCAATTGAAACAAAGTCAGACAATCCAGACAATTGCCAATACTCCAAAAAGAAGAAGACAATCTTTATGAAGAAAAGTCACATGCTAGTTGATTTCGAAAAAGCAAGAGAAAATTACATGTCAAAAAGAAACAATGTAAGGAACCAGTTCACTGATTTACTAATGCAAGTAAATATACAAGTAAAATATCAACATACTGTTTGGATGAAACATCCGTGAAACAAATCGGACTGTTGGAGGTTTATTCGGATAATCCTCCGTGAATTGAAGAGTCAACTTAAACGTCCCTGAAGAAGATTGAGAAGAAGTTAGACACCATAAGAGAATGCTATAAGCCAAACGGTATGCACATAAAATGTGTGGCTGAACACACACCCAGTTACTGGGGTATGTATATATCCAAAGGTCAAAAGAGCCCACATCCCAGAAGTGATTAATTGTAATAAACACATCACTGTTTAACAAAAAAACATGAGAAAAAGACATCGATGACAGCCTATTCCCACTTGCTTGATCATGCGATTACATTAAAATATTTGTTGATACACATGAATCAAGTGGGTGCCTTTATATTTCATCACTCATCCAAATCTTTCTCCTTCCCCTTCATTCCATTACTCCACTTGCTAACCAACCAGAAGGATGGGTACCTTTCAGCTTCCTTCCTCTAATTTTTTTATCTCCAAACTAAACACAGCGAAACATATTTACATAACTTCCAAAATCTATTACTTTCCGATATTCCACATCAAAATATTTGAAGATTAGGAGTAGTAGTCATAGTGTCCAGGGTGTGTGTCCTTGTTCAGTATCTACCCTATCTTAATCATGATCGAGACTCTTAAAATTGCAGGACTTAAATATGTCCAACAATAAATATAATAAATGTAATCAATCAATATACAACCATAACCCATCGTCCCAATAACACGAAACAAAACAAAACAAAAAAGGGGTAATATAAAAAAGATTAGATATACTGAAGAAAAGGCAAGAATCAGAATTACCCACCTCCATCCCATGGAGTATCATCAGGTCTACGAATAAAAAAAAACAAACAAATTAATAAGAAATCAAGAAAAGAAAACGATAAAAGAAAAGAAGAAAGAAAAGGGTACCCGAAAATAACAGCGTTCCAAAGCATGATGTTGTTGTCTTGGGGAGCACCACTGATGCCGGCAGGTGGATCCTGCTGCAGCCTCTTGAAATCCCTCATCAACCTCTTCCTGGCTGGGGTTGACATCGTTCTGTTTCTTCTTGTTGTTTCTATTTTCCTCTTCCTTTACCTTTCTAGAGAGAGAGATCTCACGATTATAATTATGTGAGTAAATCTATCAAAGAACAAAGATCCATGAGAGAGATATAGAGGAGGAGGAGGAGGAGGAGGAGGGTTTGGCTTCTTTTTTCTTTTCCTTTTTTATTGGTGGGGTGGGGTGGGGTGGGGTGGGGTGCGGTGGGGCTTGTTCTTGCGTGTTTCGCAAAAGAGGTCTTACTAAGCGCGTCCAATATAAGAAGAGACTTCTTTCCGTATTTAATCATTCTCAACACATTTTTTACAAAACACCTCCTAAACTTTAACCTTATTTTGCACTTATTTCTTTTTTTTTATTTTGCCTTGCAATTTTATCAAATTACACTATTTTTTTTCTTTCTTTTTATTTTTCAATGTGGATGGACTAGACTGATTTATCTATCAAATTTAAGATTAGAATACGGTTTTGCGATGAAATGAAAGAAAATATGAGTTGTTAAAGTTGTAATTTATAAATAATTAAAGATTAAATTATTAATGATGATGATATTTTTTATAAAAAAAAAAAGTAAATAATGAATACTTATTTGTGATCAATGATGATAAAGGAGAAATAAATTATAAAGATAATGGTAAAACTCTATTTATTATTAAGATACAGCAAAGAATAAAATTATAAGATTTGATGAAAATAATCAAATTAATTAAATCTTGACTGTATTTGAAAGAACAATCCATCGTGATAGTAGAAAATCTTGATAAAAACATCAATTGGATATTCAAATTTTTATTATTTCACTTAAAAATCAAAATCTTTTAAAAAGATAATCCAAATATTATAGTTTTATCTACACCTCTAATCTATAGATAAAAATCCTATTAATATTTTTTTTTTTACAATTTTCGAACCAATTTAAATAATTTTGTTTGATCATTAATTTGAAATATTGATGTAGAATCAATTTGCAAGCTTTTATATTATTCTTTATTTCTATTTTCTCTTATACCATACTTTTAAATATTTATTTCTTTTTTATGTTGAAAGTTTGTTATTCATCTTACTCATCACTTTCTTTGGAAGAATGGTGGAAGAGGATGATACTGATCACTAATGCATCTTTATGTGGAAAAGTTACCCCTTCTCCATTCTTTATAGTAAAAATAGTTGATTTGTATCATGGGTTCAAGGTACAAGCGATAACGATAACCTACTTCTCATAAGCTCTTCTCTCTTCATGGAGTCTTTTCTTACTGACAATTCATCTAATATCACATTGATTTAGGACAATTCATCATGATGTGCGCCAACCTTTTCATCATTCCATTAAAGTTGGGCAACTTTTTTATTAAATTATTGAAGATAACCTTTGCTGATGAACCTCTATATTTCCTTTTTCAATGCAGAACAATTCTCATATTAAATTGATCTTGAATAATGCCTTGTGATACATGTCAGTCTCTTTCTTCCTCTATTTTAGGCTAGGCATCTTTTTTCATGAATTATTGAAGATAGCTCTGGTTAATAAACTTTTTTATTTTATAACATTTCTCTATATTATTAATATTTTTTTGGTTATGGGTATAAAGATCACCCTTCGTAGGAGGGGATATTGTATGAAGTCATTATCCTTGATGGTAGTATAAACCTCTATCTAGGTTATTTTTTGAAGCGTGGTCAAAAGTCTAGGAAAGACATGGCAATTATAAACTAACCCATTTGGATTCATCTCAATAGCCCTAAACTATTTAAAGACCAACCATATTTATAGGACTCCTTTCACTTCTGAAAGCGTGGGTGAGACTATATTTCTACACTCGTCTTTTAGGATACTTATGTTAGGCAATGAGCTTTGCACAAAGATTCTCAAAGTTGAGGATGGATATAAGATCCAAATTAAGATACCATATGCAGGCTGGCCCTTGAAAAATGGCAGGGAGAATCATGCATAACGCATCAGAATCCTATGTAACAAATATAGATTGTTATTCATATTTAGTACACTTTTCATCGGTTTATGAGCCCATCATGGCTGTTTAGGTTTATTTTTATAGAGATAAAAATATCTCGAGAGACGAGTGTCTAATACATGTTTGGCTAATTGAGAACCTCTCACTTGGTAGGGATATAGACTAATATGTATAAGGCTCGTATCACCACAAACTTGACTTTGCTCTAGACTTTTTTCTTGTCTGCTACCTGAGGAAAGCACTAATGAAGAGTGGTGATGATGGCGGTGGTTGCTCCTATAATTGCGACTATATATTAATTTATCCTTTGACTCTCTTTTGCCATTTTTGGAGCATCCACTTGAGGAACTCTCTTTATGATGTTAAGAATGGCTTTTTATGAGGGTTGTGGGATGGATGATGCTCTCTCCTACTTTTTTATATCATATTATGGCCTATTCCCTCATTAAGCTAAAGTTTTTTTCACATATTAGAAGGTGTTAGTTGTCCAATAAATGGAGAAGCCATCTACCATGAAAGAGGTAAGGCCTTTAATTTCTTTTGTATGGACAAAAATAGACTCTATAAGCTTTTTATTTGCTGGTGAAGTACTTGTGGTGGGAAGGTATATGACCATCTCATGTCCCAAAGTTTTTGAGTTGCTAGTCATGGAAAGAAATGAACGATATGTTAAAATAAAGGAAAATGAAATTATTTTTGTTCAAATTACCCACATATAATGCCAATGATAAGGTTTAGGAAAATTCCCAGAAGATTAAGCACATTTCAAGGCTGACAAATGCGTTGAACTATTAAATTTAAATTACTAGACTTGAAAATCATGAGTACCTAATAAACAATTTCCATGTTGGGTTTAAAAGACCATCTGATGCTTGAGTTAACATAAATGTAAAAGAAATGAAGTCTTATAAATTATGTGATGTATATGTTTGCAAAAATATAATTAAGAAGATGATAACAATATGCATTGATAAATCTGGAAATAAGGACATTTTTTTTACTCAGTGGTTCATAGATGTTTATATAGTCATAAATCATGTTAACTTGTATAAAAATAAGTATAGAATGGAAAAGATATGTATTACATAATTTGATGGCAAACATTTGAGGTAACAATTCTAATAACTAGTGGTTCAATATTGATTGAAAAAAATATTATCATATGAGTCATCCACTAGGTATGGGTATTTCTAATGTCCTTTTATTGATATAGTTATGACATAAAAAGGTGAGGGCATTTAATTTGAAGTACCGACAATACAAAAGGCGGGTGAAGTAGTTTAGAGTTGGGGTTCTCTTGTTTGGACTTATGCCCTCCAATAGGTTTATCCTAAACTTGTTCTAGAGATTAGTATATTGTGAGCTAGTTAGGTTAACTAGATTTCTTGAAAGTTGTGTCACCCACCCTATGTCAAATGAGCATTGGATCACACGACATGTCAAAGTCCAAATAGATATAGTTTGCATTCATGCTTTTGACTTTGGATACATTTCATGACCTTTTAGTTTTTTGGCTTTAGATTATGTCTCGTACTCTGCATCATGTGTATGATATTTAGGGTTGTAAATTCTAGAGTCATCATACAAAATACTTTTAATTACTTAAATTATTCTTCTAATTAAAATACAAAAGAAAAATGAGAAAGGATTGTTTTTATCTTTATTGGTTTTTTTTTTTAGTGGACAAGAGTCCAAATACTTCATATTCTTCAATTTTAGAAAAAACATTTGAGAAATAATTTATGGAGAATCTTCTCATTTAAATAATGGTTCAAAAACCTCAATAACAAGTGAGATACACATAAATGTATATGAACTTTAAGATTTTATAGTTTTATATATTTTGCTATTATAGAAGATTATATTCACATAGTCGTTGATCCTTAAAACCTCTAGAATATTGTATAGGACTAAGGAAAAATAATGTAAATGCATAAAAATATAGATACAAGTCTATATAGAGAGTCTAGAAATAATGTAAAAAATCAATTAAATTTTTGTAAAATTACTCAGTGAAATACTACTCATTTACTTCAATATTTTTTTCATGAATAAATAATATAAAAAAATCTCTCTTTTAAAGTTCAAAAACAACATCAATAAACAAACACATTTCAAATTGATTTATAAGAAAAATAAAAAATGCTAACGGTGATATTTGAACAAATGATTTTGGAGTAATTTGATTAAAATATTAAATATTTCAAAGGAATTATTCATGTAATAATTTTAAATGCCATAACATAACTTCTTGTAAAAGGGTACTATTAAAAAAAAAACATAAATTTTGCTCAATATTTCAATATAAACTAAAAGAGAAAATACTATGGATTCCGATAATGCTTTTCTTATTATTTTTTGTCTTTAAAGTATTTTCTATTTCAATCTTCAATTTTTTATCTGGAATTTTGTCTATGTTAACTGGGAATTGAGTCAAATAATTTATTTCAATTAGCATGTTATGAAGTTCTCAAGGTGTCAAAAAATATCTCGACATTAAGTTAATATTTGATTTGAAAAAATATAATTCAATTTTATTGCTTAAAATAAATTAAGATTAAAAAGATCAAATTTAAAAATAAAACAAAAAAGCACCCTCTTTTTAATTTGTTTTAATGTATCCGAAGGCTAATTTAAAAATGTTAGCCCTAAAAGTTTTTTTTGTTTTTAATTTTTGGTCATTTTAGTTTACAAATTTTATATTTTGACCCAAAACTTTATTTTTTTTATATATTTTAGTTTTTGAATTTGAGAGAAAAAAGGGATTTGCTAAAAAACATGGCAGGAAATAAAAAGTTGTCGATTGTCTATTTTTCGGTAGCTAAAAAAATCAATCTTTATGTAATAAGATCCATTTGATGAGAGGAATTTTATTTAGGTATTGTTGACCCCTCATCTTACCAGAAAAATAAGACTTGGGCTTGAATTTATTTATTTAAAATTATTTTTAGATTTTTGATCGACTAAAGGTTGCTTGGAGATTTACAGAGTTTTTTTTTGGGCATTTTAAGGTGGGAAAAAGATTGAAGCATGTTTTTTAGTTTTAAGAAGGTGGGTCATGATTTTCGAGCCATCCTAGATGGCTGAAATAAAACTAGTTTTAAAAAAACAAATAAACAAATAAAGTATCATTCGCCCATTTTAAGAAAAAAAAAAGGATGGAAAGACACATAAGAATGGCCTTGTAATCCCACGCACCTACTTTATTTTATGGGCTGGTTGCACTGACCCACCTAAGCCCAAACATTTGACCTTTCCCCCCCTTTGATTTTAATTATAATTCATTAAAATAAACTACTTAAAAATATAATTGGGGTATTATTTTATTAAATTTGTTTAATTTTTTTTTTCAAATAAGATTATAACATTAGCAAGCACTCTTTTTTACAGTCTTTCATGATGTTTTTCTCCTTCAATTTTATTTGATAACTTTCCTACACATATTTATTTTTATTAATATAATTTTAAAAAAATAAATTTAAAAAAACAAAATTATTAAACTGAATCGGGTTCTTAAACTGGATCATGGCTTTGGCGGGCAAACTAGGGTTGATACAGGTCAATCCAAAACATTATATGTTAATATTTAAATAAAAAAAGTTATAACAATGCCATTTTTTATAATAAAGTCAAATTGATTTTTGTTTGGGACAACCAGATCATGTTTGGACCTTCTAGGTCAATCAGGTCATAGCAGGGCAACTCCTATCTGGTTTGATGTTAAATATTGTCCAAGAAAAGAGACATGGTCGGGGGTTTTCAAGTTGACCCACCATGTGAGACCATGTTTAATGATACTATCAAAAAGTTTTCCACGGTAATGCTTGAATAGTGTATCACTCTTCCACTTTTTTAATATATTTGCACTAAAATTATTAGAATATTATTATTTTTAATTGAAATTACTTTTATGATTATAATAAGATGTTTTCTAAAAAGTAAAAAAGTAAATATTCCGGTAAAAATGAAAAAAAAAAACCATCTTAGTAAGATAAAAATGTTTTAATTTGAGAAATACCTTTTTACCTTTATTTCAAATCATACAAGTTTTTTAAAATATTAATAAGAAAAGAAGGAATCATATTAGAAAATTATTTGGTTTTGATGAAATTTCAATTATTACTTTTCTTATAAAAAAATAATTATTTTCATATAATAAAATAAGAATTTTTTGAAGGGATCCCTATAAAACGAGATAAGATATTCTATATGCATCCATCTTTTCATTTTCATACTTGTTTTAAGTTAGTGTTAATAACTCTTTTTAATATTTATTAGTGCATATGATTCTCTATTTTTTTTATTATTATATATATATGTATATCAAATTATCAATTTACAATTAAAACTTTTTTAATGCTAGAAAATACATTGACAATGCTTTTAATTTTTTTTGTTTGTGTTAATTTTCTTTTTCATCTAATATCTAATATGTAGTGGAAAGAAAATTTATTTCATTGAATGTATATGTTGTCGCGGAATACTCTTAAAATCTTATAAGAGTCTGTTGGGGAGTATGGTTGTTTTTTAAAATGCTTTTCATTCGAAAATGCATCAAAATAATTTTTTTATTTTTTAAAAATTATTCTTTATATTAGCGCATCAAAATGATCTGAAAATATCAAAAAAATATTAATTTGAAGTAAAATAAAAAATAAATTTTTTAAATTTTTTAAAAAATACTTTTAAAACACAAAAATAAAAGAGAGTTTAATCTCAAGCAAAAACATTAATATCCTAAACATTGCACCAATTCCGATTGTTATTTAACTTATATTACCGTCCATCCTTAATGAAAACAATTGAAGTGACTAATGTTTGTTTCTTTTTATATTTTAAAAATATTTTTGAAAAAATTAATTTTTTTATTTAAATTAATTTTTTTAATGTTTTCGGACTATTTTGATATATTAATATTAAAAATAATTTTAAAACATAAAAAATATTATTTTAATATATTTTTTAAAATATTTTAAAAAATAATAATAATTATATTTTCAAATATCATAACAGTACAGTTTACCCCTTCATTAACAGTGATAGTTTAGTGAGACAAGATGCCACCATGCACGACAGATGAATAGATAACGCTACATGGCGTGATGATCCATGGATAACATCAAAACCCTCACGACTAGTAGATGAGTTCAAAAAAGGTATTGTATATGGCTTATCGGCAGACACGCTTTCGCATCATTATCTATCTATGTAACGATAACTTATAGTTATTTTTTAAAATATTTTTTATACTAAAATGTATATTTTTTTATTTTTTAAAAATTATTTTTAAAATCAGCATATCAGAACTATTCAAAATATATAAAAAAATTAATTTTTAGTAAAATATAAAAAAATTAATTTTTTTGAAAACACGGGTATAACCGTATTTCCAAACGCTCTTAAAAATTAAAAAACGTGGTTCTTTTTTAAGTCTATAATTTTTTTATATTTAATTTATTAAAGATTATGTTTTATGATTTATTAAGGTTTATTTTACGTAATTATTTTAGTCTCATGATCCGTATTGTTAGTTAACTTTGTTAACTCAGTTTTTTTTAATTAATATTTTATTTTATTTTATCATTTAATATTAAATTGATTAAAAATTAAACTTTATTATTTGTTTCAATTTGCTTTTTACGAGGTTATACGAGTCTTCTAATCCAAGTTGTAGATTTCGCAAATTAACCTAAGTTGACTCGGATTGTTTTTTTGTCAATTTTTTAGAATTGAATGTATTTTTTAATTTCATTATTTAACATTAAATTGATTGAGAATTAAACTTCAAAATTTCTTTTAATTTGCTTTATATTAGATATCATAATCTTGTGATCTGTGTTGACCAAAATCAATCCAATATATTATTAATTTAATATTTTTTTTAAAATATTTTTTAATCAAACTATATTTTAACTATTTATACAAATTATTTTTAAATCATAAAATTGCCGAGTTAAATTAAATAAACCTCCACGTAACTTTTTGTTTTTTATTTTTTTACTAAAAATACATTAGTCCAAACTTTTTTTTTAAATCGACGCAGCTCAACCCTAAATTAGTAAATTATTAGATTTACCAGTTCGGGATTATAAACACCGCCTCGAAAAGGTAAAAAAATGAACAATCAATGGACAACGACTGAACCGTCATTTGGATCCTAGCGTGTTTGGCAGTGTGATTGCGGGTGCTTTTCAAATAACTTTTCGTGCCAAAATGCATGCCAATGATGTTTTTTCATTTTTTAAAAATTATTTTTAATATCAGCACATCAAAACAATTTAAAACATATAAACCATATTAAATTTTAATAAAAAAAAAATTTAAATTTTTTGAGAATGCAGGTTGAATCGCATTCCCAAACACTGCCCTGTCCATTGATTGTTCATTTTTTACCTAACTACTAAGCAATAATCCATGCAGTGTATTAAATAATAACGCAAGGTTTAGTAATATTACAATTAAAAAAAAAATCTAAAATGGATTAGAAAAACACTATTATCATAAGAGAAAACACTAATAATGTTTTTTTTTAAAAGTTTTTTGAATTTTTATTGTTAATTTTTTTTCAATTTCAACCTTAATATTATATCAACTAGATATAATCATTTTTTATTCGGTTTGGTTTTTATAAAAAAAAATAACCAAACCGAATTAAAAAAAAAACCGAAACCAGTTCAAACCGATTGGTTTCGGTTCGGTTTTTTAGGACAAAAACCTGTTCAAACCGGTTTGGCTCAGTTTTTTCTGTTTGACTCGGTTTTTTTCCGGTTTTTTTTGGTTTGGGTTCGGTTCGGTTATTTCAGTTTCAGGCTTATAAAACCGAAACCGAACCGAACCGGTTGGTTTTTTCAAAATTTTAATTGGTTTAATAGGGTTTTTTTCACAATTCGGTTTTTTCAATTATTTTTTTTTCAGTTTTCTTAATTTAATTGATTTTTCAGTTTTTTTTCTCACCCTTAATATTAACTTGATTTAGAGCCGATAATTTTTTTTAATTAATTTATTATGAGATTTTTGCGATCTTAAAAAAATGTTTTAATGTTTAGTTCACGTTTAATTTTATACAATAAAATCTGATCTTTTATTAAAAATAATAAAAAATTCAGGATCAAATTAAAAAAATCATTTTAAACATGCTATAGTTAATTTTTTTATAATTATTTTACAATCAAATTTTTAAATATTACATTTTACACCTGGGCTAAAGTAAATTTTGAAAATTAATAAAATGACAATAATATCCTCAAAGCATGAAAGGTGACTCATTTTTTCTCTTCGTGCTAGCCTGCTCTCCTCTCTCGTACTCTCTCTGACAAACACAAAGGAAAAACCCAAGCACAAATCCAGTAACTTCCAAAACTTTTCCTTATGACCTCTAGCTGAAACTACGATCCGGAGAGAATCACACAGTTAGATTGTACCTGCATTCATGCCTGAGAAGAGGCTGGGTCTCTTCTACTTGTATACCGAGTTTACAAGCTTCTCTGTGAAAAGACGAGGAGTAAATGGGTTTTAGAGGGTGGTAGCTGAAAAAGGAATACAATTAGAATGTGTTGGACCCAGTGAATGATATGTTAAGAGTACAGGTAACCTCATCGGCAACCGGTGCTTCAGTCTAGCTGCTGTTAATTTTCTGGGTTTCGGGTTAGAAAAGATTTTTAAGATGAAAGAGACTAGCAAAATGAGAGGGCTGCTTCCTTGTATTTTTGGTGGTTTGACATTAGAGATCGTGGTTCACGGCGGGAAAGATGGGAGAGAAGGACTGCTCTCTTTCTTTCTCTTTTTTTTTTTTTTGTGTTTTGTTTTCCAAGTTTTTTAGTGGTATTTTGTTAGTTTTTAAGCTTTATAGCTTTTTAATTATTATTTCAAATATAATAGTAATTTTATAATTAAATAAATATTTTTATTGATGTTTTTTTTATGTTAATTTTTTTATTAGACCCTAATTAATTTGATTAAACTAGAATAATTTACTAAAAGATAAAACTCTTCCGATAATAATTTACAAGATTCAAATTTAAAATTTTATTTTAAAAAAAATATCGAATCATCATTATATTTTTTTTACCGCATTTCAAAACTCAGTTATAAAGTATAATATTCAAAAGTTTAATTACGAAGTGAAAAAAAAAAAACCAACCTGCTCCGAGTACTTTTCCATCACAATTACAAAGAGAAGTAGAATCATGTTTCCTTGTAAATGAACAATCAAACTTTATTTATTTATTATTTTTTTATAAGATTATTTTAATTTTACATTCATGATTATGAAGTTTGACAGTTTTTTTTTAATTTTATCTTTTAATATTTAATTTTTTAATAATTTAGATAGACTTAAATCTTGTTTTTTATTAATTTTTTTATTATTTAAATTATCAATTAAACTAATAACTTAGTTGTTGAATTTTTTTATTTTAATATATTTTAATATTAAATTTTATTTTTACTGGTTTGGAGCATAGCGCTAAAAACAAATCTAAATAATAAATCTACAAGTGTAAAGTAGAAGTTGAAAGCATCTGAGAGAGTGTTTTGTATTATATTTTGAAAGTATTTTTAAAAAAATTTAAATTTTTTTAATATTTTAAATTAATATTTTTTTGATATTTTTAGATTATTTTAATATATTAATAATAAAAATAATTTTTTAAAAATAAAAAAATATTATTTTAATATATTTTAAAATAAAAAATATTTTAAAAAATATATGTAAGAATTCAAATTTTCTCGAAAGCTTAAAAACGACGCGTACACGCATACACGCAAACAACGAAAACACAAAAAACGGCGAATGGGAATAATTTAAAAAGGAGTCGTTACTGATTTGAAGCGCGCTTTCACTGCCTTTCGCTTCTTCAAATTTTTTTTTTTTAGTATAAATTTCCTTAATTAATAGATAATAATAATAAAGCCGCGCAAACAATAGTGAGAGAGAGCAGCAGCAGCAACAATGGGCTCCTCTTCTCCTTCTCTTACCCTTCTTTACTCTTTGATATTTGCCTCCTCTGTGTTCCTCTCACGTGCCACTCTCAAAGGTAATCAACCTTCTTACTTACTTTGTTTTGCTCGCTTCCTGATTGATTATCACGATCTGTTGTGATATTTGGAAATTAAACTGCATGTCGCTGTCGGGTCCTTTTCTTTTTCTTTTTCAAGCTTTTGGAGATGAGGCTGCTGGCATTTCAAATCCATACAGTATATTATTTAATGGGATTTAATGTTTTTATTTATTTATTTTACGCTGTGATATTTGTAGTATAGTGAAGAAGAATTAATTGGATTATTTATGAGGTTTTATAAGATATCAATTTTTATTTATGGGGTTTTGTTAGAAATCACTACAGGTAGGCGCGCTTGATATTATTATTTAGTGGATTTGATATTTAAATCAGATGATGAACGTAAAAATATTTCGTTCGATAAAGAAATGTTGCTGTATTGTGGCTGAATAGGTGTCTTTTTCTTATGCCATTTGAGTTTTGGAAGGTTAATAGGGATATGAAATTTCTTGATATCATAAACTTTGGAAGAAAACTCTTATCTGGGTGGTTTTCTTTTGGGTCTTTATTGGTAGTTCTAGCTTGCCTTGTGCTGTTTGGCTAATTTATGTTTTTCTTCATGTGACTGAAAGCATTTTCTTTGAATTCTCCAAAAAAAAAAAAAAACACTTGTTTTGAAGTCTCTAACCTTCTATTGTACTTTAAGTGATTTATTTTTTTGGCCTTTGAATGATTGATGCTTAACAATGCTTTCTACAATTACAGTTCTTGACCCTGAGAATCCAGCTCTGGATGTCACCCCGTCTCGCTTGCATGGGCATGTGTTTAGCCGTGATGTTTTCTTTTGTGAACGAGTTAAAGTTTCTGGTCACTCGAGATGGAAACTCAGTAGTTATGCTAGTTCATTTCGAGTTACTTTGGCTCCATCTGCAGTAATACCGGAGAGATTGCATAGCAAAATTCAGGTTTGCTTTCACCGGTAAGTGAATTTCTTGACTCTTTCACTGCCTCTCTTGTTTCTCAGTTTGATATACTTCCTATTACAGAGTGAAAATTTTATGTCTCATCCATGGAGCACTCGCAGGAATGCTTCCCTTGGATTATGCCAGTGTGAAAAGGATGATTGGAGGGCTGTTCAGAAGGGGCTGTGGAGAACTGCCATGTCTCCTTATGAGGAGAGATATGTTGATGTAAAGTTCGTTGGTGATACTTCTGGATCTGTCTCAATCGCTGTTGATGAAGGTTTGGTTCCCCTTGTTCCCTGTCATGTTCGTTTTTTCACTGTATTGAAATTTCCTTTACTGATTCTGATTAATTGTCGTTTCCGCAGATTTACAGCAATGGCGCCTCATGTGTCTAGCAGCTGGATTTGTTTTACTATTGCTGGCATCAATTGTCAGCAGTTGGGTTCCTTTTTATTATAGCACTTCAATGGCTATTGGGGTTTTTCTGGTCATTATATTCCTTCTTTTTCAGGTACATAAGTTTGGTTTTGTTGTTTTCAGATCTTTCTCCCCCTTTCTCCAATGTTTTTTTTTCTTCTCTCTTTGCCAATGTGGTATCATCAAATTGGTTTCAAATGCATAACCCAAAAACAGTTTACAATAAAAATTCTTGAGCACTGATGTTATTTACTAGAAATTTTGGTTAAGGTTCCAAATGTGCCAGTATGTCCCTGATTGAGTTGTGGATAAATAGTGATAGATATGCAACTCGTGTACAGAGGCGGAGCAAGAAGAAAAAATTAATGGGGGTCAAATTAAAAAGAAATATTTTAAAAAGATTAAAATTTTAATTATTTTATAAAGGGAGAGGCTGGGAAAATTTTCTTTACAGGGGCCCGGGCCCCTGCCAGCCTCCCCCTCCCTCCGCCACTGCTCGTGTATGTCCCAAACAAAACGTAGAAATGTTGGCAAATAACATGTTGTTGCTGCATCAAAACATATAAATGTTAACTAATCTGACTATCATTGAACTTGGTAAAATGAAATGTTATGTTGAATAATTAAAATATGGGATTATTTAGGCATACACATTTAATGCTAAGATTAAGCATTGAATTTCTGGTAGTAGATCCATAGTCAAAAAAGTGTTTGTGATTGTACCAGAAAAATGAAATATTTTCTTCATGGAATGGGCTGCTTGCATTCCGTGTTGATTGTTCTACCTAACATGCACCAAGCCAAATGGGGCCTTCACACCTAGAGCTTATAATGAAGGGGATTTCCATGATATTTGTTAGCTAAGCCAGCTGCTTTTAGGGACTTGAGTTGTATGTAATTGCATTTGCACGCATGGTGCATTATGCAGCCTCCTTGTGTCAGAATGGATATTTAGTGGCATTCTCATGAATTTTCAGAATTGGATTCCCTAGACTATTCATCAATTGAATCCATTTGCTATTTCATTTCACTGATTTGTGGTGTTTGTTATCAACATATACTGTCCAAGTAAAAAAATTGTTCTGGATTTCTGAAGTTCCATTGGATTTGATGCTAAAACTAATATGTTGCAAGAGGTCAACCCTGTAGAGTTTGATTATCACTCAAGATTCAAGAAGGTGCTAGTTTGGCTGGCTTTCGGTTTCCGTGCCTCAATCTATTCATTGAAAAAAGTTCGAAGTTTCGACAGAACAGTTTTTTTTTCTTTTGGTAATTAAAACAACATTTTATAATATTGCTTAGGAATATTATTTTCAAATAGCATCACTCTGGAACATTGATGTTGGTTTTGTTGTAATATATTTTGGTCATATCATTGATGTTCCTGAACATTAATATGCTTTTAATAAATTCAAGTTACAATTCAATGCCTGCAATTTTGCGATTCTATATTTCATCTTAGTTTTTCAGCTCAACATTTTATAGATACACTTATTATGTTTTCCTTTGCTCTAATGATTTAGGGAATGAAATTGCTGCCAACTGGAAGGAAAAACTTTTTCTATCTTTCCATATATGGATCAGTGGTGAGTTTGCTTTTACTTTAGCTGTAAGTTCCAATATCTTCTTATCATTTCTTCACACTTGCTCCCTTTTTTTAGATAATTTTCTTTTTTCTTTGGTCTGTGATGCATAGCTATCTTTCTATCCATTTCTGGTGCAGCTTGGAGCTGGCACTTTTGTTTTACATCAAACTTCAACTCTGGTAAATTCGATTCTTGTCAATTTTGGGCTGAGTGAAGAAATGCACTATCCAGTAAGCCTTCCTCTTTTGCAGAGTTTTATAGCTTACTTGCAATTACAGATTCAAGAGAATCAATGTTCTAGAGCCATTCCTGCAACGAACACCATCTCACCATGCAAGCACTCCCATATTGATACTGCATTAAATCTTTTGGGTACCTATTGCCAACAGCTTCAATTTCTCATATTTTCTTTTGGAATATCCATAGAATTATCCACAAGCTACGTTGGCTGTTCTAATAGGCTTCTTAAGACACATATTTGGCATTGCTTTCTTATTTGATAAATGTGATTTATTCTGATAATATTTAAAAATCTTGATAAAAAAAGAGAGATACAGCTTTTACTTAATTCAAAATCCCCTTCTCTCAAAGCACTTATACACAAAGAAAAGAAGGGGAGAACCAATTGTGTGCATGTGGTCCTTTTTACTATATTATTCTTCACATAAAGTTTATTCTTTATTTGCTTCTTCCTAACTGTTATTTTCTGACCTTTCCCTATTTCACTACAGGTCTACATATTTGTGTTAGTAGGGATTGTTCTTGCAGGAGCTGGTTTGGGGTACTGGATGGTGAGGAAATTTGTAATCTCCAAGGATGGGAGCGTGGATGATGAAGTAGCTCAGTTTGTTAAATGGGCAACACGCATTATTGCATCCACCTTTATTTTCCAGGTATGACATGTGTCCAGGTTGATTCCATTGCACAATGTTCAACTAAACAAAGATTTCTAAAGTTGTTCAAATGCCTCAAAATTGAAGAATCATCATACAGCTGCAGCATTTTACAGATGTACCTGTGCCCCATGGTACATCCACACATATAATACAACTAGAACCCATGCATGATGATGGCATGGATAATGAAGTTCACCTATTTACAATGAATACCCTCCGTTTGTTGCACGGATAAATCTCTTATGCCGCCAGAGTCCACAGATGCATGAGGGGACTTGTTTAATTTATATATAGAAAAAGAGGGGGGTGGGGTTACTTTAGTGCATGAACACAAAAAAGCTTTGATGTTTAAGATAGTAGAAGATGTCATTAAAGAAGAAAAGCTTTATAAATCACCTAGGAAAAAGTTTTTTGGGGAAGATAGAGGCTACTAAAGGGCCAATGATGCAAGCTTTAATCACTTAACAAGACCTTACTACCTATTCAAAGGTATCCAGTTCTCTGTTTTGACAAGAGAAAGTGAGAGAATGGTAGTTGGTTATCTGTGACTTACTTCTATTGTATGATATTCCCCAAGTTACTACTATTATTGGGCAAAGAATCTTATATAGGATGAGGTAATGCCTCAACAGACTTTGATTGTTGTTAGCCAGCCCTTTAGATCATGTTAGATAATTATATTATGTCTTGGGTTGTGTACTTGTGTTGGTTAAAGCTGCTTTTCTGTTCACCGTGTTCTGCTTTGTGCTGAATTCCGTTGTGGCCAGTTGGCCTTAGTTTCGCCCTGTAAGGCAATTCTTTGATCCTTCCAATAATTGTGCTTTATTTTCCTATGACAATGGGATAAGATGAGTCTGTGAACTTGCATACATCCTCTTCACACTCCAGAATCCATGTAGCATAGACTCGACTTTATTCAAAAAGCACCATCATCATTCACTGCCTTAGGCACTGTGTACGCTGTCATTCTATTACAATCTTCTTGTGTCTACTAGCTTAGCTTTTTTCTTCTTAGCTCATTTATCTTCTGATGCAAGTGAAGTAAATCTCTTGTAGTTATTTGAAGGACAAATTTTGTTTGACAGCATATTTGAGTGATGACTGATGTGTGACCTTTCATATTCCTGTTTTCCTCCTTTCTCAGAGCACTTTTGATACTCCTTTAGCAATGGCTGCCTTGGTTTCTTCTTGGGCAATCTGTACTCTTATTTTAAAGTGGTGGTATCGAATGTGAGTACTATAATTTTTCTGTCCCTACCTTTTTTTTCTTAGTACTGTTGTTTTGAAGTGGATGCATTCCGCTAAAAAGTTGGTAAATTTTGTATCAAATTAGTATTTGGAATCTAAAACAAATTAATTGCCTTGTGAAACATTTTTTAGCAAATTATCTAGATTGTGCGTCACAATGGTCTTAAGAAAAGTTATTTGGATGGGTGGTTGTAAACCCGGGAAATAAATGATTGCGTAAATTGCAAGCTAAATAAATGGAAAATAAAATTGAAGAAATTCATATACAAATTTAAATAAAGAAAGACCTATATTGGTTGTTAATATGATTATTATGAAATGTATCCTTGAATGAGGATAATTTATAAGATATGCCTGTAATTACAGGAGGGACCACATGCGTGTTGCAGCAGCAGCAGCAACAACAACAACAACGGAGCACGAGTAAAGCTTCTACTGCAGGTTGGTGATTCGCACCTATACTTCTTAGTTAAATTTCATGATTTAATATGTTATTGAGGTGAAATGTGAATTAGTAAATGTTAGATATTATATGAAAGAATAAAAGTTTGCATAATGACATTGTTATTTTGGATAGTATCCCGAATGTATATGTGTTCGAGGTGAATGATCTTTCGTGTGAATTGTCAAGTGATGGAAGTATCGCTGACATATAAAATATGAGAACTGTGATATGTGGCATGGACTAATATATATTTAGTGTATGTTAGGTTCCCGAGTAAGGAGATCACCATGCATCGATGCCTGTGAGGCATGGACTAATATATATTTAGTGTATGTTAGGATCCTGGGTAAAGAGATCACCATGCATCGGCTAGTATATATTTAGTGTATGTTAGGGTCTTGGGTAAGAAGATTGTTATGCATCGATGCCTATGAGGTGATGATGATACCGGTGAAACTGGTATCAATAATGTGTTAAGCGGTAATAGATGTGGTTGCTTTTATGGAATCTTGAATGGAAATTGGAAATGGAAGATGAAACAGTTTTAGTAGTTGAATGAGAAAGAGTTCCAATGGAAACAAAAAGGGAAGTGAATAGAATAAGAATACATATCTACCTTTTTTAAATTATTGGATATTTCTGTTACTATGTTTATTGTGATATTCATGTTTCAATAATATGTATTTTGTTTCAGGACCATCGCATGCACGACAGGAGTAGATTCTAGCTTTTGTTCACCTTTTGTTATGTAGTCTAGGGAGTATATCCTTGTATTTTGTAATAATGAAACATTTGTATAACTTAATTTGTACAATTAATATTAAAACTTGAATAGATGAACTTAACTCTGAAATTCATATAACCATGTTCCATGTATGCGTGTTTATCTCATTTATCCCTCTATAATGATAAATGTTGTTCAATGTATGTTATAAATAATATGGTTGAGATGATGATAATGGTTGTGAGATTGAGATCCAGGATGATTGGGTCATGATTAAGTTATGAAATATGGGATATTAAAAGTGTAAACAAGTTATATGTCGATAACTTGGAACCTTCTGGTATAGGGAAGACTTAGCTGAAATTTCGAAAGATTTTTATTTGAAAATTATATATAAAAAAATCTTTGCCATGTTTGCCTATATGTTTGGAGGTGATTTGTTCCGGAAAAATCGAAAACGTTGCAGTGGTTGCCATGCTCCTTGTTCATAAAGTTTAATAAACAGATTTTGAATTTGGTCAATTTCATCCTGACATCCTATAGTAGAGCTGAAGTTTTTTGAGAAAAAAGGTGAAGTTAGACACATTTCAGATGGTATAAACAAGGTTGTATTATTCTCTGTTTGTAAAGTGCCTGTGAAAGACTTGTTTGTTTGTATGTGTTCTAAATATTTTACTTCGTGTATTAGCATTGAACTTCAGAACTCAACTGTGATTTCATGCAGGGATCAATCAGATTCTGGGGGTGCGCGTGCTTGGCTCCAGCCCACAGGACAGGTGGCAAGATATAGACTGCTGAATTCCTTAGCAGGTCAGGAGAAATGAGCCCCCAGAGGAAGATGCGCAACAGTCCAAAAAGCCCTTCTGCTAGGACCAACTCCCCTGTTAAAGGTGAGTAGTTAGAACCACAATACAGGTACACGATTTTGTTGCACAAATTGGTCACACAGTAAATATGAGCCAATGGATTAGAATCTTCTTGCTTATGTTGTCCTTGTTCTACAATTCCACTTTAGCCATATGCTCTGATGCTAAATATGAAACAATCTCTGAACTAAGAATTCATATAAAACAATCCTATTTCATTCACAAAAAAATGTGAAAGAATTCTAAAAATAATTTTGACAATACAAGGCAAGGCAGTCCCAAAATAATTAAATTTGTACACAGTTATCCTGAATGCTATTATTATTATATGATCTATCTATCTATCTATCTATCTATCTATACTTTGATCTTGAATTTAGGCCAAAATCTTCAAGTCAAGGACCAAATGGGCTTAAGAAAAAATTGATTCAATTAATAAGAGTCCAAAATACATGAGCCTAATTCTTTTTATTTTATATATATATATATATATATATATATATATATTATTTAGAAAACACTTAATTATGATTAGGTTATGATATAATTAGCGATTAACACAAACCAATTTGCTTTCTACAATTGTATCTACTTTCTTGTTTTTACTTTCATATTTTTTCGCTGGCTCTGTATTTATATTGCTGCAATAAACCAGCTCTCCGGCTATCAAACTATCAGTTTGGTAGTTCATATCTCATGTATGTGCTAGTTGTTGCATTAGCATTTTTCATTATTTAAGCTAAAACTGATATGGTTCATTTTCTTTTCCCCAAATAATTCTCCATATGTACCATTGATGTCATCTGTTCTGGCACTTTCCGTGCTTATCCTAAAAGATTTATTAATAGAACTGGTTCATAATTGTTTATGTCCTTGAATTCTGTTATAAATGTGTCCCCCAGTAGGTTTCAGAAACATTTAGAGTTTCCTTGCCCGATGATGACCGGAAATTCTTGTTGAGATTTCAGGGCAAAAACTCTTGTTTTTTACTCTTTACTTGGATAGAATGTACATGTAGATAACTGATCTGCGTACATTCCCTGCTGCATCAAGTGTATAGTTTTTATTTCCTATTCTTCAAACGGATATAAAATAGCAAATTCAGATGCTTCCTGAGCAATTTTTTTATGCTTCTACTTGATGACATGTTTGTTCATTTATTTTCCATTGTCTTTCTTTTCTAATGTTTTTGGATCATTGAGCAAGGTGCTGAATCCTTGTCATTTCTCAACCTTGTAGCCTAGTGTGAGTTTCTTTTCTTGGCATTGGCAGGTTTGGTATCACCATCTTCTCATTCGGCAACAGTAATAAACAGGATTACTACTCAACCTTCCACAAGACACCAAAGCAAAAGAAGTTCACAAAGAAACAGCGGGAGGATTTCACCAGGGAATCAACACACCAAGCTGTGGCCCAATGGGGAGCGTCACCGGAAGTCACCAATTGGATCATCAAGAATGCTGATCGGATTCAACTCTTCCAAGTGATTATAGCTCAGAAGAAATGGTGGAAAGTGAATCAGACTCCATTCAGCCTTTTTAATCGGCGGTGACTGGACCAGAGAAATCACGGTAGCAATCAGGGATCAGGTATTTAAATTGTGTAGGAGGTGGCACTAGTTTAGGAAATGTAGTTTGCTGCACCAACAAGCCGAATGGCTTTTTCTCTAGGATTAGCTAACCATTTGGCTAACAGTTTGTTTCCAGAATTAATCTCCTAAGGACATGCAAGGTTACCTTGTGTAAGTAAAAAATCACAGTTGTGCACAGAAGGGAAAGCCATTGTTAGTTCTTGATTAGTTTCTGCTTGCTTGGATGGTAGTATGCGGTGGGAGGTGCTTCTACTCCCACCATACTACACTATCCAAAAAAAAAAAAAAAGTTGATTCCACCATCAATTGATGCTTGTGGTTGTGGTCAATGGTCATAATTAAGTTTAATTACACAGTTGAATACTTTTTAACTATAATTTTTTTTTTTATTAAACACGTATTAAAATCTAAAAGCAAAAGCAAGGAACAAGAGGCAGAAAAAGAAAAATAGTTTTCTTTCAAGTGTCAAATCCATCCATGAACATGTAGCCATTGGCAAGGTGATGGAGTTTAGTAAATAAAATGGTTGTCTTGATAAGTTAATTATAAGTAATGAATATCATAATTTTGACATTCATATATTGAAATCTCAAAAACCAATTGGATCAAGGAATATCTGGGAGTGTGACTGAAAAATTTATTTTAAATAAATTTATTTTAAAAAAATTATGAAATGCCGTTTTGATTGTAATTTTAAAAGGTTACTTAAAATAGTAATGGTTTATTAAAGTGTTTTTTTTAAAAAAATATATATTAAAAAAATATTTTTTTATTTTTTAAAATTAAAACATCAAAATAATTTTAAAATATATAAAAAATTAATTTAAAATAAAATAATATATATATTTTTAATCTTTTTAAAATATTTTTAAAAAATAAAAACAAATATTTTCTTTGGCAGTATTTGACATGTTGTTGTGGAAGCTTTTTGGAAAAAAAATTAATTTTTTTATTTAAATTAATATATTTTTGATGTATTCAGATTATTTTAATATATCAATATTAAAAATAATTTTTAAAAAATAAAAAAATTATTTTAATATTTTTTAAATAAAAAATACTTTTAAAAACATCTATCTTTACCGCGATAATAAATTAAAAAATAAGCTATGGTAAATTGGTAATATCTATATCAAACAACTTTAGAAGAAAGGACGCCCACCACCCACCATCGTTCCTCACCATGCAGTCCGGCAGGCCCCACCATCTCTTTATAAAATTAACCACACCCTCTCTTACTTCTTCAAAAATCGAAAAAAACTTCCCCTCGAATTCCCAGCACCCAACACGCTCCCTTCTCCTTTCTCAATGCCACCCACCACCTCGTCACCACCGGCATGCACATCCCCGACCTCTTCGCTCTCCGTAACAGAAACAGTAAACGGGTCCCACAAATTCACAATTCAAGGCTATTCATTAGCCAAAGGAATTGGTGTAGGGAAACACATAGCTAGCGAGACTTTCACTGTTGGTGGTTATCAGTGGGCAATTTATTTCTACCCAGATGGCAAAAACCCTGAAGACCATTCCTCTTATGTCTCTGTTTTCATCGCTCTTGCTAGCGAAGGCACCGATGTTCGTGCCCTTTTCGAGCTCACCTTGATTGATCAGAGTGGTAAAGGCAAACATAAAGTTCATAGTCACTTTGATCGCTCCCTCGAGAGTGGACCCTATACCCTCAAGTATCGCGGCAGCATGTGGTATAATAAGATTCTGGGTTTTCTTTTTTTCTTTTTTATTGTAGTTTCCTAATTAGGCATCAGAAGAACTTGGGATCTTGAGTAGAATCAATTGCATGATAGAGTAGAGTGATTGAATTTAAAATAGAGTTTGTTTGCGGGCGGGTTGATGTGATTTATGAGCTGTGCTAATTTGTACGAATGCAGTTTCCGAGTGATCTAATTCTGAGCCCCGCTTGCAGATGAGACGCTGCCACTTAAATTGTTGTTGGTCTTTTCATGGTCTTCCTTTGTGTGGTTTACTTTGTGGGATTAATGCTCTTCCGCTATTTGGAACTCTCCTATACTATTAAGAGGATATATGCTGTTTTATTTATTGAAATGGAATATTAGAGTTGACTTTGGTGATAAAATGGCATTTTCTGTATTTTCAATTTTACGGTTGAGAACATCTAAAGTTTTAAGTGATCTATAGATTCTTTGCTGATACAATTTTCAGTGTTTTTACCTTTTATTTTGTTGGAATTGGTTATTAGCGTATGGAATGGTTTCCAGTTCCTATAGCTAAATGTGTGCCCTTTGTGCCCCCCCCACTCCAGGGGTTACAAGCGATTCTTCAGACGAGCAATGCTTGAATCGTCAGATTTTCTAAAAGATGATTGCTTGAAAATTCACTGCACTGTTGGTGTTGTGGTTTCCGCAACTGATTGCTCGAGATTGCACTCTATAAAGGTCCCTGAATCAGATATTGGAGACCATTTTGGTATGCTATTGGAGAATGAAGATTGTTCTGATATCATTTTCAGTGTGCAAGGGCAAAAGTTTCATGCTCACAAGTTGGTATTGGTTGCTCGGTCTCCTGTATTCGAAAATGAACTTCTTGATGCAATGGAGGAAGATAACAGCGAAATAGTTATTTCAGATATAGAACCTAAGGTGTTCAAGGTATCATTTCTTGGAGTGTTCTGCTTTACCTTGAAATAATGAATTATATGTTTGAAGCATGCATTATTTTAGAGCTCAATTTACATTTTTGGTGCAGTCGTGGAAATTATTTGCTCTAAAGATTATGTTAGTCTTTGAAGGTTTTGTCTTAGGTCAGTTAAGTAATTATGTAGACAAAATATCGGACATATAATTCAAAATTTGCCAAGTTTGGTTAAAATATTCTATTAATCATCCGCTTGTAATGCATAGAATTGAGTTTTTACGCTAAGATACATCCTTCAACTTGAGTTTTATTTCTATTTTTATTTTTGGGTTACAAAGGACGATAATTTTATAAACATCAGAATAGGAGAGCAAGGTATCCTTTGAAATAACAGTGTACCAAAACAAACGAGCTTCTCAGTCCTGCTGTTTATCAGCCAGGGAATTTTGCCAAGTCTCTGCAGCAGAAAAACACAAAGAAGCTTCATTAGTGTTACCCCATGGAGTTCCGAAGCCCTTTGATTTGATCTCAGAAAGTGCTTACTGCTGAATGGAGCTGAGGATCAGAAATGACAAGAGAAGATTTTAATTTGACCATTTCCCTCTCTTAGATGTTTTTGATGACATTTATGAGACTTGTATGGGATTGTAAAGAAATGTGTCATGAAATATGTATGAAGAACATTATGTTTATTCACAATGTAATGCTTGTCTCAAAAACAAGCAGATATGAAATTTAAGCTGTGGAATGAGTTTTGGTACCTGTAAAATCATGAAATATTTGGATATCAAATATAAAGGGGCCATTCGTAGTAATTATATGTGTGGCCTACAATGGAGGGAAAGAGAATTTTTCGGCCGTGTTTTTTAATATCTTCTTGCATGTCTATTGTCCAGGCTTTGCTACATTTCATATACAAAGATGATCTAATTGAAGATGAGGAACTTTCTGCTTCTAGTTCAACTTCTGTGATATCTGTGTTTGACACATTAACTGCAAAATTATTGGAGGCAGCAGACAGATATGACTTACCTAGACTCAGACTTATGTGTGAGGCTGTACTCTGCAAGGATATATCTGTGAGTTCTGTTGCCAAGATTCTTGCCCTGGCTGATCGATACCATGCTATGGATTTGAAGTCTGTTTGCCTAAAATTTTCTGCTGAAAATCTTGTAGGTATGTTCTTGTTTTATTTCTTGTTTTCAAGATTTCTATATAGAACAGTTAGGACATTGCTTTACACAAACTGCAAAAATGATGTTTTTTTGAATTTTTGTTGTTCATGTGATTAACTGACTAGCCACACTTGGGATATCCGTTGCATATATTCAGGTTGTACAGAGTTAGACCATCATTTCAATGATCTTAGCAACATTTATATGTTTGTGGCCCTAAAAAGCAGTTCTTTTGTGAGGAGCATCTGATGGTTTCTGAGTTATTTGTTCTGTTACTGTATCCTCTCTTGCATCAACTATTGGGACAGGTTTTGTGGCTTATAGACTATAGTTTTCAACTCCCTCTTTCTCTCTTCAATGTTGGCTTTTATTCGAGGCAAAGTCATTCTTACAGAGATCAAATGAATTATGACTATTTCTGTTGCAGTCATTCTAATTTAGGCTTTCTTGAATAGAAAGCACATAAGAATTTCTTATATGAGAGGGGGGGGGGTGATATTACTAACCTGTCAGTTTTCTTTTTCTTTTTCTTTCTTTAAATGCTGAATTATTGTTGTTGGAGTGGATTAGATGGTCTAGCAAGTAAGTCACATGCAACCTTGCAAATTATAACCAAGTTTAGGTTGCTCGCATGAATAATGATACAGCTTAAGTGCAAATGACATGTGGTGATAAAAGAAATTTTGGCTGGAGACAGTTTTTGGATTTCAAGAAAGCTACTTCATTTCTCTGGTGGGATGCATGAAGGTTGTTTTTCTTTCTTTTCACTGATGCATGTCTTTGTTTATGTGCATTTGTAGAGAGGGGAGGGGTCTTTTCTAAAGCTGTATCTAGTGGTCGGGAATTCTAGACACATTTCATGCTGACCAACTGACTTAGATGTAGGGTAACTTATCTTTTGTTTGTTGTACATAATTGTATGCAATGAAGTATAAATAAAGCCGAGTTTTTATATTTTAGGCTTGTTTGAAATGAGCAGGACATGCAATTTAGAGGCAATATGTAGTACCGGAAAACTACATACTAAGTATAGCCTTTCAGATTGAATTATCATAGCTGATTTCGTTGGAAAATATTATTTATACCCATAATTGTATCATGTAAAGGCACTTTTTTGAATATGTGAGTCTTTGTTTTGAAAAGAACCTAAAAAGAAAAAATCACGTGACAAAGATATGGCCTGAATGAGAACTGTATTGCACATTGCCATATCTAGGAGCATGTTTGGCTTGGTAGGATGATCTAGAGAAATGAATAAGGTTGTTAGGTAACCATCACCTCTTGTCTAGATTATAAGTAGTAAGGTAAAAGGATGGCAGTCCAATATACATTCAGGATCTATTTAGTTCTCCTCAAACTGGTGGTATAAGATCGAAAGGGAAAGAAATGTTTGTTGAATATTCACTTAGAGAAGTTGTTCTTATCAACAACATAATTTTAACTTATGAAATTTCCTTATAGTAAATCTGCTGATCCTAAATGGTTTCCATTAACTAACTAGAGGATATACTATGTTACCTTCTTTGTCCTCCTAAACTGGTAAAAAGAAAGATTATCAATTTCGTTCCTTCTTCTAAGGTTTATCGCTTCCAAGAGACTGAGCCTCCATATAGCTTGGCACCCATATGTGGTGGGTAAGTGATTTCTTTTTGTGTTTTTTTTTCTTTCATTTTTTTTGGGTGGGGGATGTCAAAGAACCATCTCTTTTTTTTATGAGTGGGGGTTGTCAAAGAACAATTTCAACTCAAAAGCTTAAGATATTAGGTGAGTCTCAAAGATAAAATATATATTATTCTCTAACACACCCTTTTAAGTGAAAGCTTTTTGAGTTTGAAATTTGTATATAGTCACACTATCTTATGTTATAAATTAATTTAATTAGAAGATAGAATGAAGCTAGTGAGATTCGAACTTATAATCGTTTGGTCAAGTCATTGATACTATGTCAAAAAACCTCTCAACCTGAAAGCTTAAGTTGTTAGGTGAGACATGAAGAAATGATTTATATTATTCTCTAACAGGAGCATTGGGGGATGTAGCTTTTGTTGTTTCCAAAATCAATTGTATAACTTTTTTTAGCCTTTACAAATGCTTTTAAGATTTCACCCAGCAATTTCCCTGTCCAAATTCAGAATATTTTCTCAATTTACTTTTTATGTGTTTAGGAAAATTAATTCTTCCATACTATCCTCCTTCCACCACCAGCAACATCCAGCATGCAAGCAAATTTGCACACCCCCACATGCATTGAGAGTTGCATAAAATATTTAAAGGCAACTAATTTGGTTTTGCTGCACTTTAATTTCCTCCCTCCCTCAACCCTACCCATATAATATAGACATGAAAAAAAATAATTCCTTGTAATATCACAGCTAATTATTTCCTTATTTTTAGCAAATTGCAGTCGAGGGAAATTCAGTGTTTATTTTCCTTGTTGTAGCGCATTAAAGAAATTAATTTAGATTTGTAATGGTCATGATTCCTTATTTATGGCCTTTATATGGGACATAAAAAAATCATCTTAAGCTGTTAGAAAACATGAAATTGATCAAATGAAGAATCATCTCACCAAGCTATTGTAACATGTGCTTGCTTTCTTCTCTTTCCTTTTTACAAGAATCTTTTGATTACCTAATGGATGTCAATTCATGCCTTGTTTCATTAAACAAATTCTCAGTACCCCTTTCATTATTGCAACCTTCTTTTTTACATCAGACCAGAAGCTATTCTCAAATGATTTGGATCCCAGTTGTTCTGAAGGCTATTTATTTTTTGAGTAGCATTACCAAATCCTCAACAAGTTTTAGAATCTTGAAAGGATAATGCTACACATCACGAGTAAAACTTAATAAATTTTACATGAATAGACACAATGGCAAGATATGTAATTCTATTCAACTTCGAAGTTATTTATTTCATGTATGTTCCTGTAAAATTTGTCAGCTTCTATCTTTATCCGTCCTGAAATTATTCTCTAAACTTTCATGTTTGTATGGATTTCAAAGTATTGTTGCATATCACCATATATTTATTACTTTTTAGTTAGGATCTAGTGAAGTATTTGAGTAGGATAAGGAGTGGGAAGGTACAAACCTTGAGTCCACAATGTTAAACTCTTGAAATTCAATAGGGGTGCTTCTTGAATCCATTTAAAGCTATGCTCATGAAATCCATGAGAATAAAGGAAATTTCGCAACACATTTTCATTTATTAAATGGCCTCTGTTTTTGTAGGCACGCCAAAATGTTTAAGAATTGAAATAAGAAAGGAAATCCTGACATAGAACTCCCGACCAAGTTAGCAATAATAATAAAAACCTGCTCATTGCAAATACTAGGATTGGAAACTTCTTAAATAATAACTTAAGTACATGATTTACAAAATTTAGAAATTCCTGTTCCTGTTGTACGCATCCATTATCTTTTTGTGAACATTTATAAAAGAAAAGAAAACTAAAAAAAGAAAAAAAAAACGAAGTTTTTGCATTCTCAACATTGCATTAGTTTATCTATATCTATTTCTTTCACACTTGACTTTTTATTTGCATGCACTTAGGTGCCCTTAAGAAAACCCCTTGCTTCATCACTATCTTTCCCATTTCTTTTCATCCCAAACTACCAAATGATAGTCTAGTTAGTTGACATAGTTAAATAGAAATAAACTGGTTTATTTTGTTATTTTCTCGTAATTTTATTAAATGTTTAGTAAGAAAAAATATAATCTAAACTTGTGTAAGGAAATGCCTTAACTTATTTCCTTTTCAACTTGAAAATGCACACCCAATGGTAATCAACCAGCAGTTGCCTTGTTTAGGAGTTAGATACTGTATCCATTAGGCCACTGGTGCTTCTTCATATGTGCAAGGTCATTTAAAAATTTCTATGTAGTTTTACCAGTTTGTTTCTGTTTTATTTAATTACTCTACAGCTATTTGTTTGAAATGGAAGCAAAAAGATTCTTAAAAGCTAAAAAAGTAACGCAAGTTCAATGGTCCAATGTTGGACACGTTTGATCTGAAGTCAGGGACCGGGTTTTATACGAACCTTTTAAAATTTTAGCAAATTCCAACTTCCATCACAAAGTTTGCTGGCCATTTTCCAAATGCCACTGGTTGAACTGGTTTTGACTGTTTTGCATTGCATCTCTCTCCATTGGAACCAACAAACTGGAAAAGCTCTTGTCTATAGTCTGGTTTGACAGTCTGGTTTGTATGACCATGCTATAGTCTTAGTGAGCTTACATAAAGGAGATGATAAAGTTGTGTTTATCATTTTTAGGAGTCATTTTATGTTTTGTTCTCTGAATTGCTTTAAAAAGCAGTCCTGTCTCAAATACAGCTGTGAAGCTGTCTTATATCCCATTTACAAAAGTATAGTAGAGCCAAGGGCCGTGGACTATGTATAGCACTTATGCATTATGTTTGATCAAAATTTCCATCGTTACATTTACTTGAGGTGAAAGGACTTCAAGGAAGTTGTCTTGCTTTCCGTATTTGAACTCCCCATAATTCTCTTTGCCGGCTTTCCATATTTGAACTCCTTCCCATAACTCTTTGCCGACGAAGAGCATAAAAATGCTCTTTTTTGCCAACCTTGCATTCTGTATATGTATATTATTTTGTGTTTTGGCTACCTGTCAGCCACCAAAAATAACTTATATTTTCACTGCTGATGTTACTTGTGTTTCGTGATTGCCCAGGTATAATAAATGGTGGCAAATATAATGCCATTTCTTCTCCTTTTATCTAATTTTAAAGCCTGGCATATGAAAGGGGGATGATGTAATTATAGAACTGATACCGGCACATTTTCTTTTCCTTTGGGATTGTTTTGTGCTGGAGGTCCCAAGGCTATGTCACTTGGAAAGGGATTGGAGCTTAGGATTTTTATTATATATAAGCTTTTCTCAGGGTTTTGTTTGTTTTGCTTGTTCTGATTGTATCATTTGATGCAGCTGTTGTGCAGTCTGATGGTTTTGAGTATCTGAAAGAGAACTGTCCACTACTGCAATCTGAGCTCCTAAAAACCGTGGCAGGATGTGAGGAGGATGTCAGTGGAGGTGGAAAGAGCCGAAGTGTTTGGGCGCAGTTCTCAGATGGAGGTGATACAAATGATAGGAGTGTCAGGCAACCATGGGAAAATGGAGGGGAAAGGAGCCAAAACTTGTGGGCTCAACCTGAAAATAGCAATGGAAGGAGTCCTAGGCAAGAAGAATGACATGAAACTAACCTTGATTTGTATTTTGACAACGGTGGAAAGGGACGGGCAAGTAACCGGGAAAGAGGTAGGAGGAAGACAAGGAACAGTATGAAAACATTGTCTCCGTGATAGAATTGTGTATCCTCCCTTGGTGTTGCAAATACAGCCGAAGACATTTTCGTAAGAACTTGTAATTTATCCGATGAACTTGTGATTTCTCTCCAGAAAAGGTGATTTTCTAATATTCTTCTACCTCTGAAATTCATTCAAAACTGAAATTAACGGTAAAACAATGCTGTAAAAAAAATGATATGAATACTAAATCAGGGGCGAGCAAAATAAGTGAATTGTTTAGAATATTTGCAATAATCGATCCAAAAACTAACTGCAAAAACTTATCTAGAAATCAAATTAAAAAAAAAAAAATCGCATATGAACATGAAAGTGTCGTACTGCAAATCAGAGCTTGCTTTTTTAACCAAAATCACAAGGCTCGGATGCTTGTAAGAAGTTATTTGCAACAAAATGATTCTACGTGTTCCACATACTGAAAATTGAAGAACAAATCTTGTAAAGATATAAAAAAAGCTTGTTTTTTAGATATCAAGAATCTACAAAGGCATCCTTCAATTAGAAAAAAATTTTAAGCTATCAGAAGCGTTGCAACTCACCAGCCTACATATCATTTCATGGATTGATTCAACATCATATCCAATTTGGGAAAGGTTTTGTAAACTCCGGATAGAATTTCAAAATTAACAAAAATTTAATTGGGAAATAAAATTTAATTAATAATAATAAAAAAATAAATAAATGATTATCAATATTTTTATGGAGGTTGAAGTTAATATATATTAACTTGAGTGGCCGGTCATGAGCATAGGGAGGGAGGTAAGGATTTTGTGAAAGTTCTACTAAAATCCACACTAAAATTAATTAAAATAAACCCTAAAGAGGGTTAGATTGAAGTGATCGAGGGGGAGTTAATAGAGTTCTAAGTTAGGGTTTGGAGTTTTCTTGGTTAGAAAAAGAGGAGTAAGGGACGGCAAGAAGAGGGGAAAAGGAGGAGAAACGAAAAACTTATCTCCAACACTTTTATCACCATTTTCTTAGATTTTAGATGGTAAGTTAACTTGTTTCAAGTATGGATACATTTATTTTGATGAATTGATGAATAATCTTGTAACGAAACATTGTGTAAATGATTAAATTGAATGAGTTGATATTGGATTTTGATGTTTTATTATGCTATTATAATTAAATGAATAATTGAGTGATGAACCAAAATTACATATTAAAAAGAAAAACAATTGGTCTCTCTCTTTATGGGCGTTTCGGCCAAGGTGAATAAAAAAAATTAGAAATAATTTAGTTTGAAATTTTATAGCAATTGAAAATAAAATTGGATTATTTGGGTTTTGTAAGAGTTAATTAAGAGGTAATGTATATATGGGTGTCAGCTAATGGATAAATTTAGGGGGTAGATGGATTAAATTTATTTAATCAATGTTCGATTATGATTAACAATATAAAATAGTGAGGGATAGATTTTTAAGAAAGGGCATGTTACTTCAAAAATTAGTGATATGAGAAATATTAAAGGATATAAAGATTATTTTATTTTATTTGGATTGTTTACGAGAAGAGAGTTCTAAGACTCTAATATGGTGTGAAGATTTGAATATTTATTCATGGATTTTATGATGAAATCTTAATAAGAAAACTTTGGGAATTCATGTGATTGGTTGTGTTGTAAAATAGGTCGTTGAGACTTAGTCGAGTTTGAATATTTCAATTTTTAACATATGTTATATCCAAATAATATGCTTATATGCAATATTAGAGTTATTTTTTTATTTATTGGAAATCTCAGCAAGATTTCCCCTATACTTCAAAAATACTAAGTTATCGATATCTTCAATCACAATTCAAAATTTACAACACCATAAACATGGACCCATCCTCCTGGACCTTATCTTACATCTACACAACTCAAAATTATCATACAATAAATTTTCTTCTATGAAATATAAATAATAAAACGTAAAAAATCAAAATGATAAGAATATAAAATATATAATAAGAAAAATAAATGCATGGTACTGCATTTAAAAAGTTTACAAAATGATTAATTTACATAATAAAATTAAGGATTTTATTTATTATACATAAAAAGTGTGTGAGTACAAAATATATCTAATACAACAGAATTTACCCTTAATATATCAACCCTGCCCTACAGTGCGTGATGATTATGCAAATGACAATAATAAAATAATAATAATAAAGTTTAATAATGAAATTCACAAGCGCACACCATCATTTAAATAAATTTTAATAAGTTTCGACACACTAATTATCTTTTTCTTAATATAACATCTTTTCCCTTCCAATCCAAAATCTTCATTTCTTTACAAGCATAACCTCATCTCCATTCCAAAAGTCATATTTAATATTCACAAACACTTCATCTCATTGGTTTTCTTCTACTAATAGAAACGATATATTATTGACTTTCATTCAATTATGAAAGCAACATATAATGGTTTCCACTCAACGATGAAAACTACAAACACTAGCTTTCATCTAGGTATGAAAGCAACATAGCAATGACTTTCATTCATCGATGGAAGCAACAAACATAGCATTGGCTTCCATTCAATGATGGAAGCTACAAACATTGGCTTTCATCTAGGTATAAAAACAACATAACAATGACTCTCATTCTTCAATGGAAGCAACAAACATAACATTGGCTACTTTTTTTTTTTCAAGAAAACAATACATATTGGCTTCTCTTCAATAATGGAAGCAACAAACATTGGTTTTTCATAAACCCCTTATCAAGATACGTTTATCAACTTTACCAATGTTTCATTAGAAATATAAGACATAAGGCTACAACTTTTATGAAGGATGATGAACCTAGTTTTGCTAGTTAGGTATAAAAAAGTACTCATTACAATAACATGTGGAGATGTCTAGTAGGTTCTAGGTTAGACCTTTCATCAGTTGTTTGCCTATATTTGGAGTTTTATAGTTCTAAATGATGCAAAACCAGTTGCATTTGAAAGTTAATACTCATACTTATAACTTCCATGAAGATAGGTATATCATATTTTAACATTTTAAGAGTCAAGTTACAGTTAGAAGTCTGGTGACAAATCTATGTTTTTAGCTAATCACTTTAACAAGCAATTAAGTGTTTTAATATATCTCTTCATCATTCAAAACACTCATTGCCTTTCAATATCTTTTCTAATACCATTAAATATGAATCTAACATAACCCATTTCCTTTCAATATCTTTTCTAATACCATTAAATATGAATCTAACATAAATGAAACTAATCAAATTTACCTTCTATAGACAAAAATCTCTCAATCAAACCATGTTAAATGACTATTCATAGTAAACAACATTATTCCACTATAACAACATCAAAACACATAACTAAGGTTCATTTCTAATAATTATATCACACTCGTAACTCATTAAATACACTAATAGTCTTAGTAAAAGGAATTCTCACCTTCAAATTACAATATTCAAGAAGAATTTGTAAGAAGAACAAACTTTTATCCACTTCTATTTCTTCCTCTTTTCCATCCCTTGCTTATCATGACACTGTCTCTATCAAATCTACTTCTTCTCACTTCCCCTCATATGATATATCTCAATTTAGTATTTAGGAGATTTATCTCTCACAAATTTACAAGGTTTTCCTTTAATTTTCTTATTTTCCCGTAGTTTTTCTAAACTCTCTCAAGCTTCTCTCTTCTTCTTTTTCCCTCTTGAATGGCCGAACATAGGCCATGTATTTATACCAATTTCCTTGTTATTATCGTTGCCATCATTTTTCAAATACTAATTTTTACCACACCCATATATGGAACTTCACAAACCAATCCTTTTTAATACCAAATAATAAGCTATAAATAAGTTTCACGATTATGAAGGCTGAACAACATTCAAAAGAAAAATCAATTTTGGATTCCATATCATAAGCAGCGGCGGAACCAAGAGGAGGCCAAAACTTTTTTTAAAAAAAAAATATAATAAATAATAGACTGTTTAATACTAAATTATTATTTTATTAGTTATGTTTGCTTTTAAAGCCATATCTCCGTATCTCTATGTAAAAGGCCAAATAAGCTTTTTAATTTTTTTCCCTTCCTTTACTGCCCCTCTCTCTTTCTTCTCTAAAACCCTAACATAAAATATTACTAATACAAAGCATAAAGGTAAAGCAAAGCTGCTGCCAATTAATTCTTCATCAAGGTAATTAGTAATTTTTTTTTATATGTTTGTTAAGAATTTAATATATATATATATATATATATATATATATATATATATATATATATATATAATTCTGCTTTTTTTTTTCTTCAAATCTACTAGTTTTACCATTTTTTATTTCTTGTTATAATGAATATTGTTTTTTCTAATTAATTGGATATATTTTATAGGTTTGTTTGTTTCGATTATGCTTGGATTTTTTTATGTTTTGTTTTTAACAGAGCCACCAAAATTATCAATTTTTTCTTACGTGTAATTTACTATCACCAGGTCCAATATACAATTAGACACGATCTTTCTAGCCAAATTGAGTTCTTTGAAGAGCGTATACTCAACTTTGATTCAGTGTAAGTTTTCTTATTTAGGAACCAATAATCCCATTTTTTATGTTAGATATGCTTTTATATATCAATTTCTTTTTTTAATATGTTAATTTTACTTTTATATGTCAGTGTTGTTTACATGTAAAAATTTATTTTTGGTTCTGATTATTGCTTCAATACATTGTTATTTGTATTTATTTTTTTAAATAGGAAACAATAAAAATTTATGATGTTTTGATTTTAGGTTGAACCATGAACAAAATAAGAAGAATTGATTCCTTTTTTGAGAAAAAGAGGAAAAATATTGATAACTCACAGCCTAGTGAATCAACTCCAATGTGTAATGTTGAAGTTATAGTTAAACAACCCCAATGTGCTTCAGTTTATGAAGAACCTGCATTGATTAATGAGCAGCCTCCAACTAGAATCGACACTGCTCATCTGATTAGAGATCCAAGCAATCGTCCTCAAATTTGGGAATATCCGGTTAATCAACAAGATGAAATTCGAAGGGTATACATTAATTTGGGGCCATATCAACCTTTGATGTCTGAATATCCGCTGACTGGTAAAAAACATCCTCGTCGATTTCAGTCTCATTGGTTCAAAAGTTATCCATGGCTTGAATATTCAGAGAAATATACTGCATTTTGTTTCCCTTGCTATCTATTTTCAAGTAAGTCATCTGGAAAGTCAGGATCAGACACATTTACTATTAAAGGATTCAATTGTTGGAAGAAAGTTAATGATGGGGAACGATGTGCTTTTTTAACTCATATGGGAAAAAGTCCGAATTCAGCTCATAGATTTGCTACCAGGTGCTTGGAAAATTTGAAAAATCAGTCATGTCATATTGAGAAGGTAGTTAAGAGGCAAACTACTCAAGAAATTCTAAATAATCGATTACGTATTAAAGCTTCAATAGATATTGTTCGTTGGCTCACATTTCAAGCATGTGCTTTTAGAGGACATGATGAACGTCCAGAATAAAAAAACCGAGGTAATTTTCTTGAAATGTTGGAACTTTTAGCATCATACAATGAACAAGTAGGTGCTCTTGTTTTGGATAATGCTCCACAAAATGCTAAATACACCTCGCATCAAATTCAAAAAGAAATTTTGCATGTCTTTGCTAGAAATATTCAGTCTTCAATTCGTCATGACATTGGTGATCCAAGATTTTGCTTAATTATTGATGAAGCTCGAGATGAATCCAGAAGAGAGCAAATGGCCCTTGTTATAAGGTTTGTTGATAGAAGTGGATTTATACGAGAACGATTTTTGGATATAGTTCATGTCAAAGATACAACTGCTTCAACTCTTAAGAAAGAGATTTCCTTTGTTTTATCTCATCACAATCTTGATGTTCAAAATATTAGGGGCAAAAGGTATGATGGTACTAGTAATATGCGTGGAGAGTGGAATGGATTGCAAGCTTTATTCATTAATGATTGCCCTTATGCATATTATGTACATTGTTTAGCTCATCAATTACAATTGGCTCTTATTGCTGCAGCTAGAGAAATATCTGATGTTCACACTTTCTTTCAGAACTTGATTTTTATTATTAACATTGTTAATGCTTCTTGCAAGCGTAATGATGAATTACGGGCTTTTCAAGCAGCTACAATTGAACATTTAGTTGATATTGGTGAGATTGAAACGGGTAAAGGAGTTAATCAAGTAGGTGGTTTGCAACGACCTGGAGATAGCAGATGGAGTTCGCACTTCAAATCAATTTGCAGTTTGATAAAAATGTATGGGGCAACTTGCTTGGTTCTTGAAAACATCGCTTTAGATGGATCTACTTATTCTCAACGTGGTGATGCGGCTTTTTCATTTAAGTTGCTAATGTCATTTGATTTTGCATTCATCTTCCATATAATGAAGAATGTTATGAGAATTACTGATGTGCTTTGCCAAGCTTTGCAACAGAAATCTCAAGACATTTTAAATGCTATGCATTTGGTGACTACCACAAAGACTTTAATTCAGAAGTTAAGAGATGATGGCTGGGAAACTCTTTTAGAAGAAGTGATATCATTTTGTAAGCATCAAGACATTGAAGTTCCTGATATGGATGATTGTTTTTCTAGTGTGGGACGATCTCGCCGTAAAAAAAAATCAATAACAGTTGAGCATCACTATCGAGTTGATATATTTACAGCTATCATTGATCAACAGTTGCAAGAGCTAAATAATAGATTCAATGAGCAGGCGATCGAGCTTCTTAAGTTGAGCACAACTTTAGATCCTAAAAATAACTATAAATTATTCAGTGTTGAAGATATATGCTTACTTGTTGACAAGTTCTATCCTGAAGACTTTTCTGACCAAGAAAAAACTCATTTGAGATTTCAGTTGCAGCATTATGAGCTTGATGTACCCAATCATCCAAAGTTAAAGAATATATCATCGATTGCTGAATTATGTCAAGGATTGGTTGAAACAGAAAAATCAACAATTTATCCACTTGTTGACAGGTTGATTCGGCTTATTTTAACTCTTCCTGTTTCGACAGCAACTACTGAACGAGCTTTTTCAGCGATGAAGATTGTTAAAACAAGACTTCGCAATCTGATAGAGGATGATTTTCTTGCAAATTATTTGATTGTCTATATAGAAAAAGAAATTGCTGAAAGATTCACAAGTGATATGATAATCGATGATTTCTACTCTATGAAAGAACGACGAGCACAATTAAAATAAATATGTAAGAATCATTCTTTATTATTTTTTACTTTATTTCAAAGTTTTATCAAACATAAATAATGCATCGCTTTAGCTAATGTTTCTTATATATTTTGTATGTTTATATTTGATAGGTACAAAGACCAACAAAATTAAAGTGATGAATATATTATGAAGATGAAATTAACTTCATAACTTTGACTCAATTTGGTATTATTTTAAATCTCTTATCTTATACAAAGATTGTCATATGTTTGTAGTTACTTCTTTGAATGAAACTAAATCATGCAGTTTTTTTTTAACAATTCATATACAATAAATTAAAAAAAATTATATATTTTTATATTATTTTGGCCCCCCTATCAAATAATCCTAGCTCTGCCCCTGATCATAAGACCTTTTGTTTTGTTTTTCCAATATTCCCTAATAGTTATATGAATTTTTAGGTGGATTATTAGTTGGAATAATTTTGTTGATTTGGTTTGTCAAAGAGTCTTTTGTGTTTGTAAGCTTGGTTTTGCATTAAGAGTTTGTAGAATAATCATCATCATGAGTGTTGATGCTACTAGTTAATGTCAAAGATTTTTGTTAGTTTGGCTCGAAGGAGGCATTTGCTAAACTTGATGTTTGGGACTTTATCATTCTTTGCTCTCTCCTACATCTTCAGATAATTATTAGCGTAATTGGAACAAGTCTAGGTTAGTTTGCAGGTGGTGATGGCAAGGGAGGACGAAAAAGCTATTTATGCTTCAGTGATTTTATTTTTATTTATTTTTTCCTTATTTTAATGCAACAATGACACTTTAATCATTAATTGAGATATAATGGAAATCTTATAAATATTTCAAAAAAAATTGTTCACTTTTTTATTTGCATGTTATTAAAGATGTAAAGTGTTATACAACTTTAAATATTGACTCTGTTGATCTATTTTCAAAATTATAAAGGCAAAGTATAATCATGAGTTTTCTATAGAAGGGTTAAGGAAATTTTTTCTTTTTCTAATAATGTTTTTTTATTATATACTTGATCTATATAGACTAGATTAGAAAGATCCCAAACAAGGATGACAATGGGCACCAACAGGTAGGGTTTGGTATTATTCGGTCATGAATTTGAAACCAAAAGCTATTATCCATGACTGACCCAGAAAAATCAACGGATATGGATTTTAGATAATCTCGATTGAGTTTTTGGTATTCATTCAATTACCTATAATATAGGAATTTAGAATCTTATAAAACATTTTTTCTCTTTCAAATGATTATATTGGTGCAAAATGGACTATATTTTTTTTAAAAAAAGGTTTTCTTTTTCCCTATAACAGAGGTCCATTCCAAAATAAATCAAATCATAACTTTTTCAACATAAAAGTGGCCTCGGGCTCACTATCCATCAATTCTATCAAAAAGTATAATTATACACAACATACATGCAAAATAATAAGATCACAAAACTTTCTTGAATATATACAAACACCCAAAAAAAAAATATTTCCCTTCTTTTTGTTTTTCTTACAATCCATATTGTATTAGTAGCTTAAGTACATATGATAAGTTTATTTACATAACATTAATTTATTTTACAAAATTTTACCTAATATGGAATAACTGAGAGATATTTGGAGTGCGATATCAAGATAGAGATGGTGGATATGATGTATCTATAAAACATATAGAAGTATAGAATATAGAATAAGTATATGAGTATCCATTTCAACTAAGAATTTTACCATACTATAAGAATAACATAACATTAAGGGACCTTTCTCGAGCATATTCAATCTACACCATATTTTTAATTTATTTTGTCCCCCCCCCCTTTTATTATACTATCATTTTCATGTGTAGGTTAATATTCCATCAACTATACACTCATTTATCCATTTCAATAATCATAACTCATGTCTTAAGATACTTTTTAGAACCCATCATTATGGTAGATTCAAATTTACAACAAAGCCCCTGTCATTGCAGACAACTCAATTTCTTATCATAGCCTCCGTCTTTATGATTGACTCAATTTTCATGTCATAGCCCTTGGCATTGTGGCCAACTTAGTTTCGCGACACACTCATTTTCATAACATAGTTCATCCCATTTCAGTCGACTTAGTTTTCACATCTTAACCTTTGTTATTACAGTCAGCTTAGTTTCACTTCATGAACACATATTCGTAGCATACTTCATTTACACAGTAAATAATTATGCTAAACACTTATTTAATTAAAAAAAATCATGTGATGAACGCGTACCTGAAGCTCTTGTGGAATGCGGTCTCTTTACAACCGGTTCTACTTCAAATATCCCTCTAAATTCTAAAAGAATATTCTAAATCAATACCCAATTTTCTTTAGTCCATTTATAACTTTTACTAAATCATATTGTCACCATTTTTGTTATACAATTAAATGTCCAAACATATCGTCACCCATTTTCGTAATAGAATTCAATGTCCAATTATATCATCACTTACTTTTATGGAATGTGATGAACGCGTACCTGAAGCTAAATAATTATGCTAAACACTTATTTAATTAAAAAAAAAAGTCATGTGATGAACGTGTACCTGAAGCTCTTGTGGAATGTGCTCTCTTTATCGCGGGTTTCACTTCAAATATCCCTCTAAATTTCAAAAGAATATTTCAAATCAATACCCAATTTTCTTTGGTCCATTTATAACTTTTATTAAATCATATTGTCACCATTTTTGTAAAATAATTAAATGTCCAAACATATCATCACCCATTTTCGTAATAGAATTTAATGTTCAAATATTGTCACTCATTTTTTTTTCCATACAACTCAATGTCCAATTATATCATCACCCATTTCTATAATACAATTTAATGTCTAAACCAATCATTACCCATATTTATAATACAATTCAATATTTCACATCAAATCTTCTCAATCTATTATTCATATATTTTATCAAACACATTGTGTGCATTTAAATTAAACCATTCTTTATATAGAGATTAGACATGTCCAACCTTCCAAAACACACCAACAACGGTTCAACACATCAAATATTTTTTTATAATCATTCACACAATTTATCGAAAACAAGGTGTGCACATAAATGAAACCATTCTTCACTTAAATACTTACCTAGTCTTTCAAAACACACCAACAATGGTTCAACACATCATATCAATCTAATATTAAAGGGTGAAATTGAAAGAAAAAAAAAAGCAACAAAAAAAAGACTTGAGTCAATCCTAGTGAACCTACAGAATCCATAAGGACATGAGATTGGAATAGCCCCATAGAAAGAAAAGTTAAAAAAAATAATAAAAGCTAATCTCCAACCAGTTAAATTTTGAGAGATGAAATTAAAAAAATAATTAAAAAAAGGCCTAAAAATACTAAAGACAGCCTGGTCTAATCTTCAAAACATGTGACATGGATCATGAGACCAGATTGCACCATAAAAGGCAAACCCGAAAAAATTACAGTGTCAAATTCCCAACCAACAAAAATAATTAGGGATAAATTAAAAAAACCAAACTTGATACAAAAAAAAAATTGAAATCAAATTACGAGGGATGAGATTGAAAAATAATTTCAATTAGGAAAAGTATAAGAAAAAATAAAAATCAAAAGAATAAGGATCAAATTTGAAATAAAAAATCAAATTCCAAGGGATGAACTTGAAAAACAAATCAATAAATGATTCAAGATTAAATATATTACGATTAAAAGAATGGGGACCTAATTTGATTTAATGGATAAATGACCAGACTTCTTTGGTTTTTTGCAATGCCTAACATATTTTTTGAGGAGGAGAGAGAGAAAACAAGGGGGGAAAACACGTTGTCATAGCTTAATTGTCGCTCATCTGATGGCACACACCTCACCACCATGATGGGGATAATGAGACACATCAAACACGTGGCCTAAAAGGCAACGTTTCAAGTCTAAACAGCTCTACACGCATCACCCAAAAGGCATGAGCGTCGCCTAACACATGCCAACCATTTTTCATTTAAATTATATTTTATATATATTAAAAGACTCAATTACCCTAACCTCACATAATAATAATAATAATAATAATAATAATAATAATAAAAGCCAAAATGAAATGACAAAAGAAAGTGGCATTTAAATCATTGCACACAAAACCAATAAAGTTTAATTTTAATTTAAATCATTGTATTGTGCAAAAAAAAGTGAGAGAAAAAAAACCCCTTGGCCTAAGTTAAATGTTTTTTTTCTTTTAAAGGTAATTTAGTAAATTCATTATGCAACAAAAAATTAAAAAGACTAATTCACCCCTATTTAATTTTGTAATGACTAATAAGTTCATGAAAAAGATCGTATTTCCTTTCATATCCAGTCAAGTGGTTTGTCTTCTCAAAGGTAAAATGGTAAGTTTACTGGGAGAATCCACAATCAATTATAAGTGTGTGCATAGTAACTAATTCTAGTACATGTGGTATGTTGCGGGCCAAATCACTTTCAAACATAAAAAAACATGTGGGTCCAGTTATATTTTTTTATGTCGATGAAAAATCTTAAATGCACATTGAAAGCTTGATTAATGTGTTTAATAAAAATAATCGATCACCATATAAGTTAATAAACACTAAAAATAATTGTTTATGATAAACAAAGATTGAATCAAGATGTTAAGTATTAGATGCGGATAGAAAACATGATCTTGCAACATGTCATGCTATTTAATATCTTTATTTAATCATGTGTTAGTATTTTATTTGAAAAAAGAAAAATAAAAATTGAATCGAAACAAAAAAAAACTTGTTAGCATAGTTCATTTGTTTTTTTTTATTTATTTATCTAGCTTTGCTCTATGTCACGGTCCCTTATATGACTTAGGTTTCAACTCTAACCATGTTGGAGTTGACTTGGTGTGACCTGTTTGACCAAACGAGCGCAAATACGGTTCAGTCGCCCCATCTATAACCTAATATCACTCCAAATTGTTTTTGAAGTCGTCGTTGTTTTAACCTTTAACTCACCTAATTAGGCTTAAATGCAAAACAACAAACTGTAAAATGATAAAAAACAAAATTACTAATTGAAAAAAAAAGACGACACCATACTAGATCAAGACAGTCAACCCAGGTTAATCTTCCAAATCTATGACCTAGGTTGTTACATGACCATAATAAGTTAACTTAATTTGGCTATCGATCTCTTTCATTTTAATTTTTTGATCTGGTCCTTAATTTTTTGATTGCTTTGCAATTTAGTTCTAGATTTCATCTCATCCGAGCCTAATTAAGGCCAAACCGGGGAGAAAAGAAGGGATTAAATCAAAAAAATATTTAAGGTGTGCGTTGCAATCGTCAGCGTGTGAGAAAGCCCGTTACATTCATGCGGCACAAGCAGCTTCTTTCTAGCTCTATCCATGGCCCTTCTTGGTGATGTTTGAATCATGTCAATGGGTTCTCCGTCCCAGGATAGCATGTGTTAGTGGCGAGTAAACAATGTGGCTTCGATGACTAATTTTTATTTTTCTTATCTCTCTCTTATTTTGATCTTTATGCCAAACTAATAAAAAAAAATATTTTTGTTGTGTTTGTCTTGTGAGATAGTTATAATGTTTTCAACTTAGGAATTATTTTTTATATATAATTATAATTATAACTATTATGTAGCATTTGATTATTGTCCTGAGATAATAGGAACGAAGACAATAAAGATAATGATGTGTATGGTAGAAGAGACAAAGATAGAGACATAAAAATTAATCTGTTTTTAAGATAATTTTGGAGTGAATTTCTGTACTTCGAAAACAAGAGGTACAAAGAAAACATGTCTTCAGAGACAATATTTATTATTTTTTATTTGTAAAATATCCTTGTAAAAACTCTCAATTCCAAAATTGTCCAATTAAAACATGTAAAGATAAAAATAGTTATTATCATAATTTTAAAACCTAACTCAAAGGTCGATCTAGGGCGAATCTCGGGTCACTAGTCTAGACTCGAATCACTATTCGGGTTGACCCAAGTCAGCGTAAGAATAAGTGGTTATTATCATAATTTTAAACTCGACTCAATAGATGACTTGAGATAAGGCCTGGGTCACAAATGAGATTAATCGTTAACCACGATCAATTTAAGGACAAAAGTAGTTATTAACATAATTTTAAAACTCGACTTAGGTGTCAACCCGAGGTAAGGTCCGGGTCATGTGTCAGGAAGGTCAACCCGGGTTGACCCGGGTTAACATAAAATAAAAGTAGTTATTATCAAAATTATAAAACTTTATTCGAGGGTTAACTCGGGGTAAGGCTTGGGTTACGAGTTAAGAAGGTCAACCAGAGTTAACATGGGTGAATGTAGTGATAAAATTGTTATTATCATAGTTTTAAAACATGACTCGGGAGTCGACCGCGAAAGGGCCCAGGTCACATGTCGAGAGGGCCAACACGGGTTAACCTGAGTTCATGCATAGATAAAAATAGATATTATCATAGTTTAAAAACATAATTCAAGAGTCGACCTGTTGCAAGGTTCAAGTCACTGGTCAGAAGAGTCAACCCGACTGACAAAAAAAATTAAAAATAATCAAAGCAACTTTGTTTTGACCAATTTTTTTTTCAAAAAAATCAACGAGTTTTTGACCCATGTTTTATCCCATGTTGAATTGAATTTTTGACTGAGTTAGGTCGAGTCAATCATTCTCTTTTTTTTTTTTAACTCGAACCAATCTAAGCTCCAAGTTAACTAGTCAAATAGTCCTAATTTTATAACTAGTATTATTATAATATTATTAATTTTAATACTCAATATAAACTAAAATAAAAATAATAATATCTAATTATTTTTTTTAAATATATAAATTTGTTAATAATACATATTAAAAATAAAATATACTATTTTATTTTATTTATTTTATTTATCGTAACTAAATAAAATAAAAAAAAAATTATTTTGTCTTCTCCAATTCTGTTTTAATTTTCTTTTCTATATTGTCTTATCTGTTTTTTTTTCATCTTGTCTCTTCTATTATTTGACAATAATCAAAAGCTGCCTTTGTTTTAAAAATTAGTTACATCTTTTTGTTTGCTTTCCAAAAGCAAATCCAAAAAGAAGACCCGCAAGTAAAGTGTGCGTGTCAATGATGGATCAAAACTCTTCAATATACTTATAATAATTACATATTGTTCTCTCTCTCTCTCGATCTCGATCCTCCAATTCTCAGTTTTGGATTTGGTTTCAAATTCAGGGCAGATTCAACGTACCCAAAAAGCCAGCCACCCCCCCTCCCATCCCTTCTTCATTCTCCACACCGCCTTTTATTATTATTATTATCAAGAAGAAGAAGAAGAAACAAGAGAGTTTTATGTCAGTTTGTTTATGGGTGTGGCTGACATGCAAAGCAACGGGAATGGGAATGAGGGATTCAGCTTCAGGAGCTGTGTTTTTAGGAGAAAACAAGTGGATTCTCATCGTGTCAGCAGCCATAGCGGTGGCCAAACCCAACAATTAGCTAAGATTCTCTCTGTTGTTGACATCATTGCCATTGGTTCGTAACTAACTCCATTAATTCTCCTTTTTTCCATCTGGGTTTTGTTTTTCTCATGGTTGAAGTTTCTTCCTTCCTTCCTATATTGGCTTTGTGGGCATCTTTGCTTTTCCTTGAAATGCTGTTTCTTTTTTTGCGTTTGTTCTGGTTTGCTTTGAAAGTCTCAAGGTTTTTCTATGTGAATTTTATGTTCGTCCGTCCTGTCTCGTGTCTGGTGTCTGCCTTTATTATCGGTATTGTTTGTTTTTCTCTTTGTAATGAAGCTAGCTGTCAGTGTTTTCGTTAACTTTAAGGTTTTGTTTAATAAATACAATTATTGCTTGTGGCTGTGTACTATTAAATGTTGGTTATATTTTATATCCTGGAAAATCTGAAATGCGAATCCTCTTTGTTGTTCAGTTCAGTCATGAATTTACTCCCTTATTAATTACCGGCAGTTAATGGGGATCTTGGGCTGCTGGGTGGGATTCTATTTCCTTTCAAATTTATCCAGTTTAGCTGGGGAGGATTTTATGCATGTTGATATTAATATTGGTTCTATTTTTTTTTAATCAGGAGTAGGAGCAACGATTGGAGCTGGAGTATATATTCTTGTAGGAACGGTTGCTAGAGAGCAGACAGGACCGGCTCTTACTGTTTCTTTCTTCATTGCTGGAATTGCTGCTGCTCTCTCAGCATTTTGTTATGCTGAACTTGTTTGCCGGTGCCCATCAGCGGGGAGTGCCTACCATTACACATACATTTGCATAGGAGAAGGGTATTTACAACTTGGATGATTTTAAGCTTTCCATATTAGTTCTCGTCTTTGTGCACATTATTATTTATTTCTGAGTTAGTGTGAGGTAACTCGAAAGATGACATTGAAACAACAATTTGAGGTTTCAATCCCTGTCTCAAAATATACAGATCGCACAACTTGATACATCTCTGAAATTATCAAAATGACTTGCTTAAGAATTGTTATAAAGGCATCTTGATGGTTGAGCTTGGTGGTAAGTTACTGCTTTTGATAAGAAGATTAAATTGCAAAAGGACATAATCAGTAAGCTCGTTAAATGGAAGATTAAGTAAATCTATATCTATATGCTTTGCTATGCCCTATTCAGGACTTGAACATATTGTCTTGCAGTGCAGCATGGTTGGTTGGCTGGGCATTGATTCTTGAATATACAATTGGTGGTTCAGCTATTGCTCGTGGCCTAACCCCAAATCTGGTGCTGTAGATCTTCTCTACGTGAAGCTCTCTCTTCCATCTATGCAACAAATTCCTGTTTAAACCCTAGTGTCTAATAGAGTTTCTTTTTTTATGGCTTCTGGGCATTTGCTTGAGATGTGTGCGTGATTTTGTCCATGCATGTGCACTGTTCAGAAAATTAAAGAAACAGTAGTAATTTATCATGATTCATGAATTTTAAAGATGTAGGGCTGCTAGCACTCCATGAAGTGTTAATGGCACTCCCTTTCTCTCTTCAAAACAATGGTGTGCCATTAAAGTACTAATAGGCCCACTCATTTTAAAGCTATTCATATTGTTGTTCTCCAAGATCGAATCACTTAATAAGCAGTCTTATTTTTGTCTTTACATCTTATAGAATGAATACTAATATGCCAGTGTTTAGCCTTTAAGAGCATCAAAATGAAGTTAGATTTGGCCAATGGTTAGTGGCATGTATGCTTCCACCCAACCCTTGGCCTCTCTCTATCTTCTTAGTCTTAGACCATGGGTGAAAATTGATACAAGAAAGTTTCCCCAGATCTGAATGGTCATTGGCTCAGGTATCCAAATGGTGGTATAATGCTTCACAGTTTGAAGATTAACCATTGGTCCTTTGTGGCATGAGCTTTAGAGTGGCTCAATAATGCTCACTCTGAATGTTATTGTATCTTGACTGGTAACACATACAGCATTTTTTTTCTACCTTTTTTTTTCTGGACATAACTTTATCATTTTTCAGATGAATGATTATAACTATCATTGAGGTTTTAACCTTCTTTTTTTAAAAAAAAAAAAAAACAAACTTTCAAGCTAATCAGGTGACTTAGTTTCCTTGGATGCTGTACATCTATGGTTCTCATAATATATTTATTTCATTTATCTTGGTTCAAACCACTTATCTCTTTGGTTTTTCAGGCCTTATTTTTTGGAGGTCAAGATAACCTGCCTTCTTACTTGGCCCGCCACTCCATTCCTGGGCTTGGCATTGTGGTAGACCCATGTGCAGCAGTTTTGATTCTTGTTGTCACTTTGCTCTTGTGCATTGGAATCAAGGAGGTAATTTTTTTTTCTTTTCAACTACTAGCAAGTTTATGTTTTTTGTGTTGGCATGCATCTGTTTTTTAATTTGTTTTAGTAAATACTACATCTTGCAGAGTTCATTTGCACAGACTGTTGTTACAACAGTGAATGTTTTTGGGCTGCTTTTCATCATAATAGTTGGTGGATATTTAGCTTTCAAGACTGAATGGATTGGATATGAACTTCCTAGTGGGTGAGTAGTGTATATTTTGTCTACTTTGGCTCATTATATCTACCCTAGTTGTCTAGTTCATCTTCTTTTGTTTTCCCTCTGGTTTGATAGGTATTTTCCGTTTGGAGTAAATGGGATGCTTGCAGGATCTGCCGTGGTGTTCTTTTCATTCATTGGTTTTGATGTTGTTGCTAGCACTGCTGAGGAGGTAATTTTTAATGTGGAATGACTGATGACTGGTGTTGCATGTGAAAAAAGAATCAAGAGAAGAAATGAGAAAGGAAGATTGCATTCACAGTTCATCCTCTTCATTTTACTTCCTAGCTAAACTGCAATCACAGTTCATCCTCTTCATTTTACTTCCTAGCTAAACTAAAAATCAAACTTTGTGGAAATCCTATGATGCAAACTCGACAGATATTCATTGACTTCCCACATTGTGCATTAGTTCCTAATCTACTCAGAAATCTGGTCTGTGATCTCTTAACTTGTGTGCCTGATCTTACCTCTGTCCTTTATGAAGATGTGGTTTACTTAGCTTATTATTGTAATTAATACCACCATAATGTGTACATTCTGATATGATTTCTTGTTTGGGCATACCTAGCTAATTATTCTACAATCTTTAACCTAAGATTCAAAAGGCATTATTAAAGGCTATTATTCAGTTGTGGTCTTGCCAAGGTGGGATCCTGGTAGGAAGAATATTAAATAACTCTACTCTAATATTCAAATCTGCGGCTTTATGAATATGAGTTCAACTGTTTTACCATTGCATCAATGATGAATCCCTTGGAGACATGGACATGACTACATTTGAAAAATCATTTACTTTTCTTCATGTCCTTGCACAAGTTGAAGTGTCTGTAATTTGGCAGGTCAGTGGAAGTTACCTGGTTCAAAATTTGATATAATAAAGTTACAAATTCATCAATCATTCTGGGAGTTATTAAAGCAAGAATGTATTGTTTTTCTTTATCTATCATCTATGCCATAGTGGTAGCTATGCATCTTAAGGTCTCATTTCTTCTGCGTGATTGTTGACATATGACTTGTTGTGTTCTATAAAGAAAACTTGTGTTATAATTTGACATTATAAAGGATAGGAGGATGCTTTTTCTTGGACAAAGGGAGTATAATTATGGGAGACCATGCTTGATACATAACTAGGATGGCAACCATGTATATATTGTATTATTAGATGTAATTTGATAAAATTCTGTATCATTCTTAATCTGATTCCATCTCTATATTTGTGTCATTTCTGTTTGAGTTATTATTTAGTAGTTTAATCTTATCTTTACATACCATGTTAGCCTCAGTGAGTGAAACTTTGGGCCTCTTTTGTAGCTTTTTAACTACATTATGATCATCATTTTCTTACTATGTCAGGTGAAAAATCCTCAACGTGATCTGCCCTTAGGTATAGGCGTTGCTTTGTCTATATGTTGCATTCTATACATGCTTGTCTCTGTTGTTATTGTTGGCTTAGTGCCATACTACGCATTGGATCCAGACACCCCGATCTCTTCAGCATTTGCTTCCCATGGGATGCAATGGGCAGTGTAAGCTTTGCCTCCTGGTTTGTCAATTTGATTGGTTATTTAACTTTGAGGTTATTCCCTCAAAGTCAGTTGTAATCTGATTTGTAACTTTATAATTGCAGGTACATAATAACAACTGGAGCAGTTACTGCTCTTTGTGCTAGTTTAATGGGTTCACTTCTTCCTCAGGTGCGTAATCCATGTTTCTCCAGTGATTTAGAATAACTCTTAGTCCTTTATCACATATTTAATGTGGTAGCATGGATATAGATTCAGCTCTCAAATTTATTTGAGCTCCAGTAAGTGCACAAAAGTTGCATCACTACTTTTGCCTTTTGTTTTTTATATGCTTTGCATGAGACTTGTTAACTTTAAGCTATAGGTGCATGTTATTTTACTGCTTGATAAGGCCATTTTGCAGGAGTTGGTGTCGTTTTTTTTGTGTAAATACAATACGGTATAAATCTATTTTGTCAGTGATTGTTTCCATGAATTATTTTCAGCCTCGAATGTTCATGGCAATGGCTAGAGATGGATTGTTGCCATCTTTTTTTTCAGACATTAGTGAACGCACACAAGTTCCAGTGAAGAGCACAGTAATAATTGGTATTCTTGCTGCAGCCCTGGCTTTTGTTATGGATGTTTCACAGTTGGCAGGAATGGTATGTTATGCATTTGAATTAGAGATGTTTTATGAGGAATAATGCATTTCTGTTTATTATTTTTTTATGTACATGAACCTTCTGCTATAAAAAATATAGGAAGGCAAGGCTTCCTAATTCCTTTCCTGGGTACAGGTTAGCGTGGGTACACTTCTTGCTTTCACTTCTGTTGCAGTTTCAGTGCTAATACTCAGATATGTTCCACCGAATGAGGTGCCACTTCATCCATCACTTCAGCAGCTGATTGATTCACCATCACTGCAGTTCAATAGTGATTCTCAGGACATTGCATATCAAAACCCTAAGGGTTCTCTCAGCAACTATGATCTTAGTCAACATTTACTTGACAATATAGGGACTTCAATTGGATGCACACTTCTTCCGAAACACATGGCTCAAGGTACTACCCAATGCATTCTTTAGTGTTTGAACATGACTTTTTTTTTTTCCATTCTATTATTCCCATACTTTTTTGTCTTCATGTTTTAGCTTGACATTGAAATGCATATACGTAACAAGAAGTAGTGGAACTGCTATAAAGTATAAATGTTGATTTTTAATGTAAGTTGTTTACAAGGTTGCACAACAAAGAAAGTGCTTAGACACTACAAAACAACTGAGTACTCTCAAAAAGGTATACTGCATTCTACATTACTTGAACTCACATTATTAGCTATAGTAAGCATCTGTGCTGACACAATGTTTTTTGATAAGCCTTGGCAAGATAACTTAAAACTGGTAGGAAGCGAAATCCAGGCTGGATATGGCCAAAGAATTAGAAACATCACCATTTTGTAGAATTTATTAGTTATTTTGTTGTCAAAATATGTTGTATTATATATTAGACTAGAGCAAAGATGTTTAGTTTATCATAACAAGAGCATACAAAACTTAAAAGATTGTTTAAGGTAAGCCTAGAGTGCATACAATTTTAAATCTATGAACATGCGAAATAAAGTTCTAAGAGAACTATACTTTCAACGTAAATATAATAAAAATATTAATAGCATGCATACTAAGTATATATTTAAACTTGCAATATATATAATATCAAAGCCTAACATGCATACTAATAATAAAAATAACAATGCCTAAATTAAAACAGAGAAGGGTACTTACTTGTTGAAGTACTTTAAAGAAATGGAACTTTTGTTGTTGTGAAGAATGAATCTTTGGTCCTTAAGACTTTATTGCTCCTTACTTGTGCAACTAGAATGTTTGAAATATTTCTCTCAAGATTCTAACACCACCATCTTAATTTAGATATATTTCTAAAAAAGGTCTTTGAACCAAAATAAATGAACTCAAATATCTCTCAACAAAGTATGAACCTAAGCTCTAGATTTGGGATAAAAAACAAAAGCATAAAAGAGAATGAAAACTCTAAAAATAAGGTGAGAAAGAGTGAAAAAATATGAAAAATTCATGTTAGAAACTATTTCTTCATCTTCTTTTATAGTGATTTTTGGAAGCTAGAAGGTTGAAGAATTAATAAGAATTAATTTCCAGAATTATCAATCTTTAATTAGCCACCATAAATCAAGAATTAAATCTTAAAAAACCAAGGGTTCTTTGAGTAAAAAAACTAAGGATTCTTTGAAATTAATTTCTCATTTACCCATAATTTATTAAAATCATGTTAATTAAATAAATTTCCAATATTTTCTGTATATGAAAGAGTGAGAAGAAAGAAAGAGCTTTGAATCTTTAAATCCTTTTTCTGGATGTGTCATATGGGTTCTTTCATTCAGTTGTTGTGGTACATTAATTCAACTGGACCCATAACTTGAAACCAATTGGAAAAGCACAATGATTGCCATTCCTTTGTTCTTCATTGCTAGACATGTATAAGGCTATAAGCCCATCTGAAGGGACCTTTTTTTAGGGGAAGACTAATATTATTCTTGTTGATAATTGGCACAAATCCACACTGTACCTGACTTTGCGGTCCTTCCAGGTATCCTAATTTTCTAGGTTTCTGGTAAATCTGGTAAATTTTCTATCTGCCAAATCTATGTTATGTGATACAGAGTCGCCTTAACCATTTCCTTTAACAATGACCCCTCTTTTGTTGGCTGTACATGTGGATGATTGTGTATGGTCCATGTGTTTGTTTTATTTCTTTGTTGAATTTCGTTGGCATCATGAAGCCTATTATTAATTGGAATGATATATTCTACCATTCATAGTTAAATAAACAATACTTAAGGAAACACTTCTGCATTAACATATTCACTGGAATTCTCTTGACAAATTCCATATGATATGTAAATTGATATTAGTTTTCTTGTTTTGTGTCAATTAAACAGGTGAACAGAATGAACAAAAAAGGCGAAAAATTGCTGCTTGGAATATAGCTCTTGTATGCGTAGGTGTTTTTGTCCTTGCATCTGCAGCTTCTGTTGAAAATATTCCCAGGTTTGTCATCTGCTCTAAAATCTGCAGCTTTCATCTGATTCACTCTTCTAACATGAGTCCCCTTATCACAACTAGAATTGTTCTTAACCTTTGGCATGTGAGTTCTCAATGTGTATAAACAATAAATGGAAGTTTTTTTTCTCTGGAGATACAGCACAACAATTCTTAAAAAAAAAAACAAAGACTTCATCTTCTGCAGTATAGGGTTAGTCCAAGACATGTTTTACCTTAATATGTGACTGATATGGTTCTACTGGTTTGTAACTTGATCTTTACTCTACCAGCATTCTTCGCTTCACATTGTGTACAGTGGGTGGAGCTATTTTTTTGTGCAGTTTGATTGTTCTTGCTTGCTTAGCACAAGACAATGCAAGGCATAGCTTTGGACACTCAGGAGGTATGTTCAAGCTTATGTAATACAATGTTAAAGGATATTGGTTGAGGTTGGGTATTGTGTATTTTGGTGAAGAATTTCATAAACCTTGTTACCACTGCAAAGCTCTGCTGGCATTTGGCTACTTGCCTTAAAATTTTTTGTGAGATTAATATGTATAGAATCTTAAAATGGCTGGTGCAGATTGAAGTTACGAAGAAAACATTGCTTCAACTCAAGAAACCCTCAAAATTACATGAATTGGTAAACAAGATCACTTGATAGAATTTCTTGAAAGTTCAAAATCACGTGCAGTAGTTGAGGGGAAGAAAAAGAAAAGCTGGTGGTGTATAGTATAGGAATTGCTTGCTCGTATCACATGAGTATTCATTGCTAAACCATACTACCGTAGCCCTTTGGAAAGCCTGTGCTTATAGTCTTACCCGTATTTACTGTATGATACTGTTACCTCCAATTTAAAAATGGTGTTCGATATGCATGCAATAATCATTTACAGAATTATTTTTTGGCCTTTTTCCAGGTTTTGTTTGTCCTTTTGTTCCATTCTTACCAGTTGCTTGCATTCTTGTCAACACATACTTGTTAGTTAATTTGGGGTGAGTATCCAGCCAAGTAACTTCGCCTCTCACTCTCTCTAATAAAGTTTTTCATTTGAGCTCAATCTCACCAAGCGTTCCACGTCTGACTGTAGTGTTGATCTTATGCATCTATGTGCAGGGCTGGCACATGGTTCCGTGTTTCCATATGGCTGCTAATAGGGGCACTAGTTTATTTATTTTATGGTCGGACCCACAGCTCATTGAAGAATGCAGTTTATGTTCCTACTGCCCATGCTGAAGAGATCTACCGCACCTCTTCAGATCTTCTGGCGTAGATCATGGCAAGGCATGCACCATAAACACATCTATCTCTCCTCTATCTGAGGCATTCTTGGATGCTTTTTTGCTGCTATGGTACATAGTTCTAGCTGACAGAAGGGAAATCAATCTTTTGTTGTATAGTTGTATTGCTCAATTAGCTGGCATCTTCTATAATTCTTGTGCAAACATGTAAATAGCTTATAGCTCAAACGTGATGGTTCTTACAAATATGCGGTACAAGCAGTATTTGAATGGGGGGGAAAATAAAAAAAAATTGTTTACTAAATTTTTGTTGTGATACTTGTGACATTTCTCTTAGCAATTTCTCTTACAATGCCGCATGTGACAGTGAAAGTGGTTAATATGGGGGGGTTTGTAATAGATAATAGAGTAATCCATGAGATGATTTTGACGTCTTTTTGACATGCATGGCATCTGAACTGGCTTAAGGTGACAAAACTATAAATGAGATTTTTAAAATATTCATGAAATATTTTTTATGTATATCTACAAGTGGTTCTTGTGCAATTTTCATTGGGTTTTGAGCAATTTGCACTTCATTTCATAAAGTATAATTGACAAATATATGTAAATTATTTTATGTGTTTTGTTAAGTGGGGGTCTTGGATCATTGTCCAAGTAGCTCTTTGCTTAAGCCGAAACAATGACATCAATCAATTTGGATGAAAGAGCACACATGTCGTTTGAGAAACCATATGGCTGAAGTAAGGAACTTCAAGTTTGTTTTGGTTATACAAACCGTGTTTTTTTAAATTTTAAAATTTAAAATATATATATAATTTTTTGTTAAATTTTGTTTTATATTTTCAAATCGTTTTGATGTTCTAATTTAAAAAAATTATATATATTATTTTAATACATTTTTAAAATAAAAAATATTTTAAATTATAATCACTATTATAATTTCAAACAGTTATTTCATGCCCTTGTCCATGAAAGGGACAATGGAAACAGCTACTCGAGGGAGCGTTTGGCTCTGCTGTTCAACCTGCTTTTCGGCGAATTTCAAATTTTTTTTTTTTTTTTTTTTTGCTAAAATTGAGTGCGGTTTGTACTTTTTGGATCGTTTTGATGTGCTGATATCAAAAATGATTTTTAAAAAATAAAAAAACATCATTGGCATGTATTTCAGCACGAAAAGCTATTTGAAAAGCAACCACTACCACACTCCCAAACACCCTTGTCAGAATGGAGTTTGCTGCCCGTCTAGCTGCTAGGCACTCCAATCCCAACGCAGGACACGCTCGATCGGAGCATTCTTGTGGATCCACTCAGCCGAAGGCCAGGACACAAAATAAATTCAGAGTACTAAAAATGTAAAAAAATAGAACTCTAATGACTAATTCCTTCTTTTCTTTTGCCTACTTTCTTTCTTTATGTTTTTCTCATGCCATAATCGTTGATGGTTTTGAAGATGCATTTAAACCATGTTAGTTTTCAAATAATCTGCTAATCTGTCGTTTTTCCAAAACTTTCAATAAACTTTGTTATTTAAAAAATAATAATTGACATGATCTTTTGTATAATTGAGGAGAAATAATCGTGGGCAATGATGCTAAGCATGTCATGTCATGTCACATCATGCTAATGCACCCTTAGCCCATGATAGCAATATAATAATAATAATAATAATAATAATAATAATAATATATAGATGATGTAATGCCTTTAGCACTCCTCCTCATCACCTAAAGTTTAAAATAAAAAAATTTATTAAAAAAAAAAAAAAGAATGAAATTCAACTGATTATATTTTAAAAGTTATTAGTTTGAGTTTTATAAATCTCATATCATTGAAGATTTATATAGTTATTAATTTTAAAATTCATAAGATTAGTCGAGATACACGTAATCTGACACACATCTTCATTAATCTAAGAAACAGTTTCAAATAAAGAAACTATTATTAGTATTCTTCTTTTCTTTCACCCACGCAGTTGGTAGCGTGGAGTTGCAGAACTTGACTTGAATAGGATGCCTGTGATGGGGAGACAATTCAAACATAACATAACCTCTTTTGGCTTTCGTGCTCATTTTAGAAATATTTTTTGTTTCAATTCTACTCTTCAAACTTTCTGTCTCTACTTTTGTTTGTTCTCTTAACGGAAAAAAAAAAAAATTCATTATACTATTAATCGGTAAAAGATTTGAATTCTTGCCATACCAAGTTTGAACACATTCTTCGAGCCGAAACAAATTCAATGTTGACTTTGAAGATATTAGCTACTAGAAGTGTTGGTATTCGATTATAGAAGTGGTTATTTTTTAAAATATATTTTTTAAAAAATAAATTAAAATAATATTTTTTTTATTTTAAAAAATTATTTTTAATACCACTACATCAAAATAATTTTTAAATATTAATTTTTAAAACATAGCTGTCTTGTGGTTAATTAAGAAACTGGGCTCTTCCGTGCCCTATCATTATTAATTATATTAAAAAGAGAAGAAAAGAAGGCATGATTGTGTTTCTTATAGTCATCGCCACATGAAATAACTTTGCACATTTTCATGACAAGTTGCTGTCTGCTTTTCTTCACTTCTATTCTTACACGCATTCTCCACTGTAATAATAATAATAATAATGTTAATTGCGTGGCCATTATGGGATGTCTTTAATTTAAACCATTATTTATTTATTTTTTTAATATTTTGGGTGCTCATTATTGTGCCTACTAGTCATATATATTATTATTATATAGTTGGCAAAAGTATATAATAAATTATATCATGATTGATTGGAGTAAACACTGTGTCTTCTCTCATGTATCATGATGGATTGGAGTCATGTTTCGCATTTATTTTTTTATCTTTTAGTTTTTCTTTGCTGGTTATTAATTTTTTTTTTATTACATTAATTTTAAATTAATTTTATAATTTATTTTAGTTTGTTTTCTATAATATTATTTCGGTATTAAAAAAATATATATTGTCATTAAATTGATACAAGATTTTGCATGAAAAAAATTAGTTTTATTTTATTTAAAATTTAAGATTTTGAGGATTAATATTGACAATGAGGAAAAAAAACACGTTTGCTTTTGAAAAAAAACAACTCCTGAATTTTCCATAACGAACTAGTTAGACATTAACTTTTGTCTTTCTATTGTATGATTTCATAAGCTAGTCAACCATATTCTTTTGAAGAAAAAGACTTGCTCTCTCCAGCTTGATGGACCGACCATTCATTCATCTTCATCTTGTTCACACGGCCATGCTTGTCTAATGGCCTTCTGAAACACCAGTAAATTAGATTTTAATGGGTGGTTTTACATAAATAACCATTGTTTTGTGTTTATTTTATTAATTTAATTTAATAAACATGATTATATTCCATGATTATTCATGAAAATTCAAACCTAAAAACCAAGCCATGCAAGCTCTAGCTAGTTTGAAATGGTCATTATCGCCAGCTGTGTCTAATTAGAGAGACACCTAAAAGAGAAGGAAACATTGTGTCTTCTCTCGTGTGTCTCTATGAATTGGAGTAATTTTTTTTTTAATTAATTTTATATTTCCATATTATATTGGTTTTACATTTAACATATAACTTGTTCCAGTTTGTTTTTTTATAAGATTATAATAATATTAAAAGAAATATTATCATTAGATTGATACTCGATTGATTTTGCATGAAGAAATTTAGTTTTATTACCTTTAAAATTTAAGATTTCAAGGATCAATATTTACAATGAAAAAAAAAAAAGTTTTTCTCCTCTTTTTTTATTATTCATGCAGTCTTTAAAAAAAAAAACAATTGCCTATAGGATTTTCTTCATTTTCAATTTTGATCCCTTTCATTTTAAACTTTTATGTTTTAGTACAAAACTTTATTTTATTTATATTTCAGTTTTTAAGTCTAAAAAATGAAAGAGAGTCAACAGAAACCAAAAGGTCCTACCTTGATTTCTTAGGCATCTCTTTAACTGTCGAAATATAAGCAAGTAGGTGACACGGCATCTATTTTATAAAAAGTAAAAAACATGTCATATGCCCCTGAGAAAAAGAAATAAGATAAAAAACACGAGCTTGGTCTTGCAGACTAGTTAACGCGCCGACCCTTCTTTCTCTTGAGTCAGATACTTGAGCCCAACCCATCTATTTGGCACAAACACCTACCTTTTTATTTTATTTTTTATTTTCATTAAAATACACTATGAAAAAAAAACATGACATGATATTAAAGTTCCTATCAAATTTTGTCATGGTTCTTAAATAATGTTATAGGTTTCTATTTGAAAGTAAACAATTTTTTTTAAGTACTGTGTACCTAATATACAAAATAAGAATTTCTCATGAATATTCAATGAAAATATAAATTCTTTTCTTAATATTTTTTACCAATTATTTACATTATTTTATCATATTTATTAGTTTTCCCCTCAATCACATCCAAAACACTGAAACATTGTCTTAATATTTTTAAAAAACTTGCTTTTGAGATAATAAAAAACAGTGTTTATAATAAATAAAAACATTCTTTTTTTCAAACAATGAAAAGATGCATCGATAAGGAAATAAAGTTTAGGTTGAACATATATATTTCTCCACGATAATTTTATTCATTGTATTACTTGCAAATATCTATTTTTATAATTGTTTAATTAAATAAAAAACAAATTCTATAAAAACATGATTATTAAACCCAATAAATGTTATGATCTAGTTCACGAGTTGAATGAATTAGCTCAGTTTGATATAACCAATCCAAAAAATTATCATTCCAATATATTTTTTTTAAAAAAAAAACAAAACATGAAATCCACATTGTTTTAATTTTTTTAAAAAAATCAAACTAAATTATAACTAAATTAATCAAATTATTAAAGTGGCTAGGCCATTCTATGACTCTCACCTAATTTCCTTTAAAAGTCAACCCAATTCATATGCCAAGTTTACGGGTCATCATATTTATCCAAGAAGCTTGGCTAATTATAATAACATCACTCTTTTTGTTCGGCACAAGGACACATGCATGAGACGGACATTACTTTTTCTTTTTCTTTTTTTCTTTTTTCTTTTATCTTTTTGCTGACCTTAAAAAGACCCGGCAGTTATGGAGCATGTTTTTAAAATCACCTCGAAAAATGATATAACCTTAATTGATATATAGATCAATATTAATGTATTTGTTTTTTCCACATGGAAATAACAATCAAATCTCTAACTGCTCTCTAAAAATAAAAATAAAAGACTTAAAAAAAAGATGTTTTATGTGAGTTCAATTATATGTAATAATTAGTATTATTTATATATGAAAAAAATACAACGAAATTATACAACTATTAAATTCTTAAATTAAACTGAATAATTAGCATTTCAATTTAACTCCAATGGTAAGATATGTAAATCAATTTAGGCTAATGAAATAGAATTTTTAAAATTAAAAAAAAAATTATTAAATCTGACCCGCCCTGATTAGGGGTGATCATTTTCGGTTCGGTTCGGTTTTTAACTATAAAAAACAACCAAACCGGTTTTTTTTTTTGAAAAAAAAAACCGAAACCGAACCGAAACCGAGTCAAACCTATATGCTCATATTTCTTCTCGAACTCGTCAGTAAGATGCATTTTCACAACTATTGTTTTCCCTGCATTGTGCAAACGAATTAAAAGTCAAAAATCAACACCACTGATTTCATCCCAAATCCAAAACTCTGCTATAAATCAAAACCCTAAATTTCCAGGCACTGGAAATCTGGACTTCCATAGAAGTCATTGAAACTGAGCCTTACATTATTCAACACAAAATGCAGAATCATGAAGCAAGCAAGCAAATCAATTATATCACTAGATTATTGCCTCAAATGTAAAGGGGAAACAAATTGAAAGATATCCATCATACTCACACAAACAAATCTTCCCATGGTTCATCGGAAAGACTACTAACAATAACATTTCGTATGTGGTGTTGGTTGGGGTTCTCATGGCTTACAGGGGATGGTGGTCTTTGCAATCATGTAAGTCACAATATATGGATCCATGTTTGAAGCAACCCTTCTAAGTCTAGGGGGAGGGAGAGGGAGAGGAAGAGGGAGAGGGAGAGGGGGCTGCGGCTAGGGTTACTGGAGAGGGAGAGGGAGAGTGAGAGGGGGCTGCGGCTAGGGTTACTGGAGAGAAAGAGGGAGAGGGAGAGAAAGAGTGAGAGGCGGCTAAGGTTACTGGAGAGAAAGAGGAAGAGGGAGAGGGAGAGAAAGAGTGAGAGGCGGCTAGGGTTACTGGAGGGGGGGATAATTTTTTCTATTTATAGTGCCTTTTTTGAACCGGTTCGGTTCGGTCCGGGTTAACCGGTTCCTGCATTACAAAACCGAAAACCGAACCGAACCGGGATTTTTTCTAACTATTCTAATCGGTTTAATCGGTTTTTTTTTTCGGTTCGGTTTTTTCGGTTAATTTTTTCTCGGTTTTCTCGGTTTATTCGGTTTTCCGGTTTTTTTGCACACCCCTAGCCCTGATAGATTGACTTAGTGATCTATTGATCCAGGACTTGGACAAAGCAGGGTTTGCTTTTAAACCACATGAAAAGCTGATTTAATCAAACATAGATGAACTAGTGGATCAACTTGCAATCCAAATAAAACCTGAGTGAGACCAAGTTCATAAATTTTAAAGATTTTTGTTTTCGAAATAAAATTGTTTTAGTTTTTTATATAAAAACTTTATTCAAAACAATATTATTTTATTAAAAAAACTCAATAAATCCGGTCAACATGTCAACTAATTGACAAGCTCAATTCATGATTTGTATCTTGTACTTGTCAAATATTTTTTAGTTCCAAATGCATGGGAAAAGTACTGTAGCTTTCCCCATGCCTTTTAGCTTTCCCCACGCCTTTTAGACTTTTCCCATTTTTAATATATTATATTATTATTATATAATAATTATTATTATATTATAATTATAACATATACTAAAAAGCATCAGTGTTTCTAGTCTACAGTGAAATACTGCGCTATCTTTTTTTTTTAATTTTTTTTGTTTTTTGTCTTTATGGGTTTTTTTTTTGCTTTTTTCTTTATGTTTTTTTCTTTTAATGATTTTTTTTTGTTTAATTTAGTTTGTTAATGTTGAATTTTTTTTTATTTAGTTATCAGACTTTCATGACACGGATCCTGAGTTTGACGGGTTAAACTGGTTTGACTAGTTAACCCGAAATTTTTTTTTCTTTTTAATTAATTTTTTTCATTTAGTTTAGTTTAGTTTGTTAATGTTAAATTTCTTTCTATTTAATTATCAGACTTTCATAACACGCATCTCGGGCTTGACGGGTTAACTTGGTTTAACGGGTTAACCCAGTTAATTATGGGTTAACCCGTTAATTTTTTTTTTCTATTTAGTTATCACACTTTCATGACATGAATCCCAGGTTTGGCGGGTTAACCCAGTTGATTCATATTTTTTTTCTTTTTCCTCATTAGTTTTTTTCTTCCGATTTCATCTTTTAATATTGTATGCAGTCCACAGTAAATAGGCTAATGCTTTTAGTTTTTTTGTTTTGCTTTTTTTTTTCTTTTTATGCCTTTCACTGTGGATTGCACAGTGCAGTCCACTGTGAAAAGGCTGATGCCTTCTCTTTTTTTTTCTTTTTAGTTAATTTTTTTATTTAGTTTGTTGATATTAAATATTTTTTTTATTTAGTTATCAGACTTTCATGACACGGATTTTAGGTTTGACAGGTTAACCCACTTCATTTAAATTTTTTTTCTTTTTCTTCATTAGTTTTTTTCTTCTTATAAGTTTTTTTTCTGTTATTTTTTCTTTTGAATTAATATTTTTTCTATTTAATTTAGTTTATTAATATGAATTTTTTTTTCTATTTAGTTATAGGTTGATGCCTTTTTTTTTCTATTTAGTTATCTTAGGTTCGGCTAATTAGAGAAATTTGTTTTTTTTTTTTGTCGTTTTTATGCCTTTGACTGTGGACTGCACAATGCAGTCCACAGTGAAAAGGCTGATGCCTTTTGTTTTTTTTTTGTTTTTTTTCATTTTTAATTATTATTTTTTCCTTTAATTTAGTCTATTAATGTTCAATTGTTTTTTTCTATTTAGTTATCAAACTTTCATGACACGGATCCTGGGTTTGACCGGTTAACCCAATTAATTCTGGGTAACCCGTCAATTGTTTTTTTCTATTTAGTTATCAAACTTTCACGACACAAATCCAATGTTTGACGGGTTAACCTGCTTTGAAGGGTCAACCCAGTTAATTCAGATTTTTTTTCTTCATTAGTTTTTTTCTTTCTATTGGTTTTTTTTCTTTGTTTTTTTTTTTTTTAATTAATCTATTTAATTATCATACTTTTATGACACGACCTTGCAACCAGACCCACATCCAAAGCTATTGGGTCTGGTATTGCAGCCAGACCCACTCAAACTTGGGTCATGCAAGTTTAATGTTATTATTAATATTATAAATATTACTCTTAGGTCAGGTGTTGCAGTCAAACCCAAGACTCTTGGATATAACTTTGCAAAAAGACCTAACACTTTTAGATCTTATTTTTTTTGATATTTTTTATGCAAAAAAATTGATCTGCAGCATTATACGGGTCATGTAACTAATTATATATAAAAATACGTTCTCGAGTCGACCGAGAGAATCAAAAGTAATTTTTATTTAGAGGCTTAATTCAAGTGATAAGTTTTTATTTGATGATTAGAACTATAACATTTGTGTCAATATTTCATAATGGAAATATTCATAAATCATGATATTTATCTATAAATTAATAACTTTGAAGGGAGCATAAATTCTTTCTAATAGTGAATAAATATTCCTTCCTTCTCGACATTTTATTCCCTGGCTTCTTACCATTAAAAAGAAAGAAAGAAAGTTACACAATTATTTATCTGGACATTTTATGTGATGTAAGGTGGGCCCAATAAAGAATAATAATTAAGAGTCTTATCCATGTCAGTAATCATTCTTTTTTTATATATAAAAAAAGAAAAGAAATAGACCAAAAAATTATTATTTTGCTGTCATAAGGTTTTGCAGGGACAGCAGTGCGGTCCTTGAAAGCAGGCGACAGCGAATCAAGGTGCGATCTCCCGAATCACAACTGACCGCCGACCACGGTTTCATGCCCAGTTCTTTGGTTTTTTCTTGACAATCCCAAGACCATTCCATGGGGGTAAGATGCATGTGCTACACGCGCAATCTTAACATTGTAGTAATAGTCGTCTTTTTCTAGCCTTTGAACTATCTACAAGGAAAAGAAAAATTAACAAACTTAATATACGTGTTATTAAAAAATTTAAATTTTTTTTATTAAAATTTAATATGTTTTGTATGTTTTGGATTGTTTTGATGTGCTGATATCAAAAATAATTTTTAAAATAAAAAAACATTATTAACATGCATTTCAGCACGAAAAATTATTTGAAAAGCAACCACAACCATACTGCCAAATATATTTTCAACACAATTCTCAACTAATTTAACACAAAACTTGTTATTCAATTTAATTTCAAATCAATTCATAATTAAACAAACTTAATTCATAATTAAGATAACTTAATTAATTTATTATATAGACAAAATTAATTCATAGTATATTCAACATAATTCTCAACCAATTCAACACAAATAATATAATTTTTTCCAAGTAAAATACACAAGCACACTTTTTAAGGAGCTTTCCTGTAAAAAAAACTTACACAAGCCCTATTTCTCAAAGAACTTTCCTGTCAAATACTTATACAAACCTCCTTTTCAAGGAGTTTTTCTTGTTTTTACCAAAAAGTTTGAGTCTTTCACCTACATTTTCACTCTCAGATCCATTGATTTTCCTTTTTTTTCTTATTCAATGTTGTACTCTTCTCTTCTTCGCCATTAATTCCTCTCCAAAAAGTTGAACAACATTGAATTAGTATCTGATTCGGGCAATTTGAGAACCAACTTGAGCTTCTTTTTGTGACGTCTTTTTCTATTTAATTCACTGATTTCCTCGTCATCTGAGGAGTTATGGCAACTGTCATCGTTGGTAGGTTTATGGTTAGTGGATCGACTTAGAGGAAATGTAGTGGTGGTGGTAGATTTGTGATTTTAAGAATAATTAGTAGCAATTGTCGAATTGCTTGAACAAGAATTAAGAGGTTAAACGATGATGTTGCTTTTTTTTTTTCTTGAAAAAAATATTTTGACTAGGTTTTACCGAGATACACTCGTAACTTGAATTTTTAACCAAGTTAAACTAAGTCAATATTTTCCCTTCTTTTTTCTTTAACCTGGATAGGTATAGGTTCCAAGTCGATTAGGTCCTAGAACAATCTCATACTGGTTTAAGTTTCGGGTTGATCAAGTCTCGGTTCAATATAGTTTTAAAACTATGGTTGTAAATATTGACCTGAATTCTTTATTTTTCAAGTTATTAGCCCGACATCTACTCGAATGCTATATTCTATAAGTTAACAATATATGAACAATCCATCTTAACTGCCTGTTTGGGAGTGCTTTTCAAAAGTGCTTTCGAAAAAATTTGAAATTTTTTTTTTCTTTGAAGTAATATGTTTTTGATGTTTTCAAATCATTTTGATGTGCTGATCTCAAAAATGATTTTTAAAAAATAAAAAATATATTATTGGCACACTTTTCTGAGTAAAAAGGACTTTGAAAAACAACCACAACCACACTCCCAAACACCCTCTCACATGCTAGTTGTGCGATTAATCATGATAAAGACTAATACAGGTAACTTGATTTTTTAATCAAGTTAAACTAAGTCAATATCTTCCCTCCTTTTTTCTTTAACCTGGATAGGTATAGGTTCCAAGTCGATTAGGTCCTAGAACAATCTCATACTGGTTTAAGTTTCAAGTTGATCAAGTCTCGGTTCAATATAGTTTTAAAACTATGGTTGTAAATATTGACATGAATTCTTTATTTTTCAAGTTATTAGCCCGACATCTACTCGAATGCTATATTCTATAAGTTAACAGTATATGAACAATCCATCTTAACTGCCTGTTTGGGAGTGCTTTTCAAAAGCGCTTCCGAAAAAATTTGAAATATTTTTTTTCTTTGAAGTAATATGTTTTTGATGTTTTCAAATTATTTTGATGTGCTGATCTCAAAAATGATTTTTAAAAAATAAAAAATATATTATTGGCACACTTTTCTGAGTGAAAAACACTTTAAAAAGCAACCACAACCACACTTCCAAACACCCTCTTACATGCTAGTTGTGCGATTAATCATGATAAAGACTAAGATGCATAGTAGGTCTGCAACCTAGATAAATTTCTAAGGATCACCAGGATAAGACACAATAAATCCTCACACACAACTACCTGGAAGGAACACTCTTCTGCATTTCTTTCTCTTTATTACATACATTTTATTTCTTCTACACTTTACTAACTTAGATGTAAAATATACATAGAACATGTTTTGCAAGAGAATACCAACCACAACGTGAACTACTAGTCAAGCCTAACCTCAAGAAATTTTCAAAGCTCATTAAACGGTAATGGAAAGACACAAAATCATTTAAAGTTTTTTTTTTTTTTTTTTGACTTGTTAGTAATCAAGTGTTGGTAATGCATATACTAATTTGATGTGTTTAGTACAAAAAAAAAAAAAAAAAAAAACTAAGAATGAAATAGCAAACAATTGAAGTTCATGATGCAATTATTAGGCGCGTAATTAGTCTTGATGTTGATTCAAAGATACAAATAACTCAGCTCGTTAGGTGCTAAATTCTCGAGAATTTCATAATTGAAATGATTTGGATTTCAACACTTAGCATATATTTTTGAAAGCTAGTGGATCACTGTAATTTGTTTTTTTACTAGTTATATGTTTAATATTGTAGTGTAGATTATTTTTAAAATTTTTTTAATTGAAAATATTTTAAAATAATTTTTTTCTATATTTTTTTATTTTTTACATCAACTCATTAAAATTATTGAAAAATACTAAATAATATTAATTTAATATTTTTTTCAAAATAAATATATTAAAGAAACATCTAAAAATGAAAGCTAAAACTTAAAGAGTTATAGTTAATCTTTATTTAATTAAATTAAAACAAAAAAAATTGAATTTCACTTGTATTATATATTATGTTGTTTCTAGGTTGATTAAAGAATATACTTGTCAACCCTGAGAAGATCCCGAGAGGTGTAGTTTACTAGTCATGTTTTAAATTTGATTTTAGAGATTACCAGTTCAAGTCTCATAAATCTTAGGGTTATTGAAGACTTACATGATCGTTAATTTTAAAATTTGTTAGATTTGTCAAGATACACGTGAGCTGGCTTGAACAACTATATTAATAATAAAAAAAAATTATCATAAGAGAGGTGAAGATCTCGGGTAAAGGAGTTTATGTTTTCTTTTTTAAAACAACCACCGAAAGAATGATAGTATCATCATTTATTATTAAAGGACAGAAACACATATGAAGGCTTCTCTTATTTCCTTATCAAAAGAACGAACACTTTGGGGTCTGTCTTTGGGATCTGCCCGCCTCCCATATCCAGAACAGATCGCCTCCCATATCCAGAGCAGATCCAATCCATAAAACTTGATTATATTACACGGAGGGAATGCGGGCAGGGCTTGTATTGCTTAGATTTTAGTTTTTGTACATGATAGAGTTAAACTCTGAGGTTTTTTTTTCTTTTTATTTGTAAGTAAGAAACATACCCAGTTGCAGCTGGTAAATTACTTATTGATAGGAGGACAGCGAAAGTTGTTGTCTTTGCAAGGGAATAAAAATAAGTAGAGAAATTTGATGGGTTTTCTTGTTGATTCACATAAAGGTGGTTGTGGAGTAGGGGGTGGTGGTTGTTTTAGGAGTTTGATAAGGAGAAAACAGGTTGATTCTGTTCATTCTAAAGGACATGGTCATCATCGATTAGCCAAGGAATTGTCTATTCTTCACCTTATTGCTATTGGTTTGTTCTTTTTCTCTTAATTCTTCTCTTTGACCAAAGAATTTTATCTGGGTTTTGTTTTTTGGATCATGGTTTTGATTGTCTTGTGCTTCTTCTTTCTTTTTTGTTTGCTAATTTACCGGATGGATGAGTTGATGCTGATCGTGTTAATTGGTTTTCAGGTTTTGGCCAGAAATTTTAAGCTTTCTTTCCTGTTTTTCTTTGGATGTATCATTTCCTTGTTGTCTTATCCAAATAATATTTCCTTTGTTTAACTTTTTTTTTTATTGAAATTAAGTTTTATTAAAACATAAGCCAAAACCTGATCCTGCTAAGCACCGTCTTAATGCTACTTTGAAAAGTTTTTTTTTTTTATCCTTTTTGTAACTTTCAGTTTTTCGTGTTAGCTTTCTAGTTTTTTAATGTTGGTTCTTGTGCTATAGCTTGCCTTCTATCTTTGAATTGCTGACTGTTGAACTCTGATCAGGCGTTGGCTCAACCATTGGAGCTGGAGTTTATATTCTTGTTGGAACAGTTGCTAGAGAGCATTCTGGACCAGCTCTATTTCTATCCTTTTTGGTTGCTGGAATTGCTGCTGCTCTTTCAGCCTTTTGCTACGCAGAACTTGCAAGTCGTTGTCCATCTGCCGGCAGTGCGTATCATTATTCCTATATATGTGTTGGAGAAGGGTAAGTATTTGTTGTTTCTTGTTTGAAAACTTATTTACTTCTGTGGTAGTCCCTCTTCTATTTGGTTCATGGTTTACATCCTGCTATTTCTTTATTCAAAGGGGATAAGTAAGTTGATGCTGTGCTTGCTTTTTCATTTATCTTTTTTTTTTTATATGTGTAATTGTATTAAAGGGAAAAACTATACAAAAATACTAGGGGCATACCTTAAGATGTATATCGTCCCGTTACCCAAATCCATCTGACCTTAGGCAGCAGGAAAAAAAAAAGCTAAAGAAAACTCAAATATATCCGAATAAAAGACTGTCTGGACAGCAGCTAGGAAGCTGGTCATCCGGTTTGTTGACAACTTAGAACCGGGCGACTGGTTCTGCAAAAACAGCAGACATGCTAAGAAGAACTCAAAGAAAAGCAAAGCAAAGGTACCTCATGACTCTAGCAGACACCATATGGACCTGAGAGCAACTGGAATCTGATACTTTGGTTCTAGCAACATGTTGTTGGGGGATTTGGTTGGTCATAATTTGGTTCCATGATGCACCTACTTTTGGCACATTTCTTGCTGTTTTTGATATGATTATTGATTTATATAATAGCATACCTCAGGCATTGTGTTTGGATAGTTCTTTGTTTGTATTTGGGTTCCATTTTTGGACTGAATATAGTTTTTGACAGAACCAGCAATGCCCTTTGCTTATTGATTCCTGCATTTTCAATTTGCAGTGTTGCTTGGTTGATTGGCTGGGCTCTAATATTGGAATACACAATCGGTGGTTCAGCAGTTGCTCGTGGCATATCCCCAAATCTAGTTCAGTGACTTTCTGCTACCCAAGCTTCAATTTACTTAGATGTGGCACTTTTAATTCTTCGGGTTTAATTATTTCAATCTTATTGTTCTGAGTATAATTATTTTACATTGTTCTCTTTATAGATGAAAATGGTACACATTTTCCAATTTTCAAGCATTGCTGTCTTGATGCCTAGTGGCTAATTGCATCTTGTTGTTGAATTGGAATTTTGGAAGAACAGAAAATTAGTAAAATTGTCGAGTCTTTCATTTCTTTTATGATGTATGAATGAGCATGCAAGTAATTCTTTTCAGATGGTCAAGCTATTTGACAATACCTTTCATTGGAGTCTAGCTTCAATTTAATTTGAGCACTTTGATAGTTGCCATTTACATTAAGACGTGAAGAGTCATTTAGGACGTCCTTGTTTCCTTTGCAGGAAGTTCTAACATATTAGTGATCTTCCATTTTCACCACTACAAAATAAATTTCTACGATGCCCCTAGTTATCAGCCTAAGTGGTGTTCTTTAGGTTAGATCCTTGGTTTCAACGAAAAATATAAAGAAAAAGTAGAAAAGGAATTGCTGATACTCTATTGTGATTAGTTGACAAGCAAGTTGTTGGTCAATACTTGGCTTTTTTTCCTTGATGAGAGTCTTATTTTATTTATTCCCCTCTTATCTATCCAGGCATTGTATGTTCTCCAAATGGTGATAGTCTGTGTGCTTCCCCTTCTGTCTATTTTTGAATTATTGTTTTTTTTCTTACTTGTCTTGTTTTATGGTTGTAGGCACTGTTCTTTGGAGGTCAGGACAATCTACCAACATTTCTAGCTCGTCAGCACATACCTGGGCTTGATGTTGTGGTTGACCCATGTGCTGCTGTTCTGGTATTGGTTGTCACTGGGCTGTTGTGTGTGGGAATAAAGGAGGTACATACCATAATTCTTTATCATGTTCATTTTCCCCTTTTGACTAGCAATTATTCCTAAAGTTCTCCTTTCTTTCCATGCTATTATATTAATCTCCTCGAGTAACATCATTGTGCAGAGTACTTTAGCACAAGCCATAGTAACCTCCATAAATGTGTGTGCCATGCTTTTCATCATAATAGCTGGTACTTATCTCGGCTTCAAGACTGGATGGGCTGGATATGAACTTCCTACTGGGTAATAGGCATCCCATGTTGTAAAATCATTTTTGAAACATTTTGTGCAGAAATTTTATAATTAATATGATATTTCTGAACTCACAGGTACTTTCCCTTTGGGGTGGATGGGATGCTTGCAGGGTCTGCAACTGTATTTTTTGCGTACATTGGTTTTGATTCAGTTGCCAGCACTGCTGAGGAGGTATGCACCTTCCCGGTGTTTTTGTTATTCCTTCCTGCTTCTCTTCTACTGTAGTTATTTCATGTGTAGTCTTCATGTTCATGGGTACATGGTGACTTGTGGAGTCTTATTTTGTGTTTCATATTTTCTGACAGGTGAAAAATCCACAACGAGATTTACCTCTAGGCATTGGGCTCTCGCTGTCTATTTGTTGTTCTTTGTACATGCTGGTCTCTGTTGTCATTGTTGGTCTGGTACCTTATTATGCAATGGATCCCGATACCCCTATCTCATCAGCTTTTTCTGTACACGGGATGCAATGGGCAGCGTAAGTTTGTTGTTTTGGTCAAATGCATGGTACATCAATTTTTTCTCCAAAATTATATGGAAGTAATTGAACCTTCTTGGTTTACAAGTCTTTGTGCTGCTTGTGTGTTCAGGTACTTGATAACTGCTGGGGCAGTTATGGCTCTCTGCTCAACATTGATGGGGTCAATGCTTCCTCAGGTAATTTAACAGAATCTTCAAGGTGCTTGTATACCATATTTTTCTGACTTGCTGCTCCTGGATGCTATCTGTCATATGATGAATGTTATTCTTGATTGTTCTTCACTGGCCATGCACCTCATGACTGCCCGCATACACTGACTTTTAGTTCAAGCAGTGTATTTTGATTTCCTTTATTTCATTAATATGGTTGATCTTCAAAACTTACATTGTGTACTTATATGAATCAATATATGTTTGTTACATATCTGTATCACTGTATTTTCTGACATTCCAGTACTTTATCGGTAGGCTCTACACTGTATTTTTCCTCTGCCATAATTCTCTCTTTTTTTTAATAAAATGAGGAAGTTCTAATTAGAAAGAGGGAATTGTACACTATGACATTGAGAGTAATCCTATCGGAAAGTGAAATAGGCACAGGAATCTAGATCAAAATAATAAAGCACTCCAATTCCCCTGAATATCAGTTCAGGAAATGTCCCTAAAAGCACTTGCTATGTGACACCACAAAGAAGCCAGGAAGAGTATCCAATTCAACGTTAACTTTCATGATGTGAAGTGATGATTGATAATTCTGCCTCGCCCTCCTTCCAAATGCACCAAAAAACTGCACTAGAAAACACATCTCTATAGTTCTTACATTCTTTCTCCGACCCAAGACACCCCCAAAAGAAATCAGCAACTCTTGTTCCACCATCCTCAGAATTGCCCAACACTAACAAATGCAAACAATCTTTGCTGCATATATTGAGCTGAAGGACAATGCAGAAAGAGATTGACTTAGAGATTCTCTATTACGAGGACACATAACACAATTATTAGGAGTAAGGCCTTATGATGCTTTCTAATCTGCAACAAGTCATTGGTGTCAATCTCATCGACACCATTCTCAAGATGAAAAGGTTGTCTCAATAGGCTCATAAAGGGGTTCTTGAATATGAACCCTGGGGACAACTACTATATAGATGGTTAAAGCAAGAATGTGTTATTAGTGGTGTTGATAACTGTGTGTTTATATTTATTCTCTAATTGGTGATTATTGTGCACGCCTGTCTTAGTGGGAAAAATGCTTAATCTGTTTCTCGCCTCTTACTTTACTAGATTTACCAAATGTTAACTGTACTATTCTGTTCTTCTGTGATGATTTTTTGTTGTTGGTGTATTGTATTTACCTTTTCTTTATCTCCAAGTTATCAATTAACACAGCTTTTGTCTTCCCCAGCCTCGAATTTTGATGGCAATGGCCAGAGATGGATTGCTGCCATCATTCTTTTCAGATGTAAATAGAAGCACCCAAGTTCCTGTTAAGAGCACGTTGGTGACTGGCTTTGGTGCTGCAGTATTGTCATTTTTTATGGATGTTTCACAGTTAGCTGGGATGGTATGTGAACTTTGAATCTTCAAATAAATGTGCAATATAGTATTGTTGTTGTAGAGTGACGAGGCTTGCTTGCATTTTGCTTGGACCCATTTACCTCAAATCTAAGCAAGAAAGACAATGGGATGGGAAATGGCTGGGTAGCCTCTCCCTTTCCTGTTTCCTGTCTGTTGGGAGTCATATTTACCCATTAGTTCCTGATCAAGGAAATAGGAGAATTTTTTCTCTTATCTTCAACTGTTAATGAGGGTTGACCACAGCTATTTTTTTACTTCAGTTATCAAATAAAATAGGTGGCTTTCTGGGAATGTTATATATATATATATATTATTTTATTTTTTTTCCTATCCCTGACCTGCCCCTTTGTTTTAAGATTGTTACCAGTTTCTATGATCCAGCTCATTCAACAATTCAAATCAATATCTTAAAAAGAAAATAATTGAGCGCTTCATTCTCTGGCAATGCTGCTCCTTATATTATGTATGTGTGTGTATGTCGATATATACATATTTCCCACTTACACTAAGATACAGTGATTTCCCCTTGAAATCCGTTATTATGAAAAAGGCAAAACCCAAAGAAAGAGACAATGAACCATCTTTGGTGATAATTTCAAGATGGATATATATTTCTTGCAGTTATAGTCTGACCACATCTTTTACATTCAAATTATTAGTACCTAGACTATGCATTCACCGCTGTCAGCACCACTTCAGTCTGGAACATTATTGCTGAGCATGGGACAGATCAACTAAAGTGGTTCTTGAACGAAAACTAAAATACAAGAGTTGCAATCTATTCTGATTCAATAGAAATGAAAATTTATATTTAATTAGCATTTATTAAAATTTATTTTAGAATTTCCTAGAAATTATTATTCTAAAAGATCCTCCTCTGTGAAAAAGGCTTGCACTCCTTTTTACAAGAACAATGACTGTGGGAAACCTCAGCACTTTTCAAACATACAAATTTTATTTATATAAATGTCAGAATATTCTTGATAATGCCATTTTGTGCAGGTCAGTGTGGGCACACTTCTTGCTTTCACTATGGTAGCAATTTCTGTATTGATACTGAGATACGTACCACCAGATGAGGTGCCTTTTCCATCTTCACTTCAGGAGACTATCGATTCTGTGTCATTACGGTACAGTAGTCAAGATGTCTATGAGGAAAAGGCTGCTATTCATGCGGGTACCTCTAAGGATAGCAAATTGCCTTTACTAGGCAAAGCAAAAACAATTGAATATCCTTTACTTGTAAAACAAGAAGCTCAAAGCAATTGTAAGTTCTTTGCAGCTATCACTCTTTACTTTTCTTGGCATGCATATGAATATTACTTGTTAGAACTGTAAATAATCTAAAAACCTCTCATTTCCAATCACGGCCCAATTACGAGGCATGTGTTACAGAATTCCTGATTGGCATATGTAAAAGATATATTGCTTATATTACAGTGCTTTGAAATATTAACAGATGGAATTCATACATCCACAGTCCTTTCTGTCCTGCCCCAAACTTTAATTTAAAGATGTTAGACCCGACTCTTAGTACTCTAACCTAGCGTAGCACATTAGCAAAATTTAATGTGTTACTTTTTCATCAGATGGTTTCTCACTCTAATTCTCCTTTCTACAAATTGTTTCAGTTGTCCTGAATGAAGGGAAAAGGCGAGAAATTGCTGGCTGGACCATAGCAGCCACATGCATTGGGGCGGTTCTCCTTACCTATGCAGCTTCAGACTTGAGTCTTCCTAGGTGGGTCAATATTGTTCATAACAGTAATTTACAGTTACACACATACATCCTATAATGCTTTTAGACAAGATGGGAACCATTTTCTGCTTTTCTTTCAATGTTAATGTATTTGTTTGGACTCTTCTTCCATCAGTCCTCTTCGTTTTACAACGTGTGGAGTTGGTGGTGCACTTCTCCTTTCTGGTCTGATTGTGCTGACCTGCATAGAACAAGATGATGCAAGGCACAGCTTTGGGCATTCAGGAGGTATGTGGCTATTTCTTCTTATACCCTGTGCAGTTTCTTATTTTTGTAAGGTCAGTCTAGTTAATACCTGCATATGTGTTTGATGGAAATGTCGGAATGTCAAGTGCTTGTGTTGAATGTGCTATATGCATGTAAGCACCGGCCCTATTTGTTACAGAAAAAAAAATGCTCAATTGTCTTGGAATGTCCTAGCAGAGTTGGAGATTGATTTTTGTGTTTTGATCTCAAGTAAAATGAGTTCTCATGTAGGTTAATTACTCACTTAAACCTGGGAGGGAAGAGCATTTTCAACATTCTAACCATCATACTTGCTCATAATATGTGGACATTTTAGTAAATCCAGCAGTTAAGCTACTAGTGCCTGTGAATCCTGAGATAGTTTCTGGATAGAACTCTGTTTAGGTTTTACATTGGCCCAGAACAGCACACGTGAGAGAGTGTGCTATATGTGCTTATTCATCTTTTTGAAGTCCTATCGTATACTGCATTTAATAGTACTATTAATTACTTGAATCAGTGTGTGCTCTTATTACCAGGCATTCATTTATACCATAAACACACACCAACTTGCACATACACAATCATATGTACAATATAGCTGGTTATGTTGGTGTTACAGTGTTAAGAACTCCTTTGATTAAAGGTTTTAGTGAAACTAAAAGCAAATTAAATATCTTTTCAGGTTTCATTTGTCCATTTGTTCCACTACTTCCCATTGTCTGCATACTCGTCAACATCTACCTGCTGATTAATCTTGGGTGAGTAAATAAAAATCAAGCTGCATCCAACTTTGCTGTTTTATGATTTTGTTCATTCTATGGATCTCCATTTCTCTTCTCACAAAATGCTCCCTCCCTCCCCTTTTCTCTCTGACCTTTCAGTGCTGCCACTTGGACCCGTGTTTCTGTATGGCTTATTGTTGGAGTGCTTGTTTATGTATTCTATGGACGGAAACACAGCTCACTACGGGATGCTGTCTATGTACCTGCAACTCATGCTGATGAAATTTATCGGAGCTCTGGAGAAAGTTTGGCATAGGATTCGTTTCCAGTTTATAGTATCCAGGATTCAATCCCATGCGTTCCTTACAACAGAATCTCTTTGTTGTAATATTACATTTTACCCTCCCCCAAGTGTTGTTTGTATTCTCATGACACCATTGATGGCTCAAATCCGTCTTGTGTAGTTTATATATAGGGTGGTGGTTTGGGGACTTGCATGTACATATTCTGATTCAAGAATGAAATCCGTCTTGTGCAGTAAACATTGATTGCTCCTTTATTTTTGATAGATAATTCATGGCCATTAGCTAATAAAAGTCATCAATGGAGTCATTAATAGACTTCATTCCTCGTCTCAATCCTTGGTACAAGGTTTGAGTGATTTAAAATAAATATTGGAAATAAAATTTGATGATGAAATGAGTTAATTTGAAATTTAGAACGGAAGGAAAATAAATAATCGAAAAGAAATTTTTGATTAAATAAACTTCAACATACAAAGTTTTAAAAGTGGATTAAGGTGGAGTATCCAATTCAATGAACAATAAAACACATGAGCTAAACATAAGGCAATGTTGTAAATAACTTAAATTGAGACTATATAAATGGCTCTCTCTTAAGCCATGACCGCAATTCAACAAGGAAGAAAGAGCTAGGGATTTTTTCATCAAATTATAAGAGAGAGAAAGAGACCAAAAAGGAGTTTAGAAGATCTAAACTAGAAACCTAAGACTTTCCTTGAGTTTTAGAGTTTATAAGTGAGAATTTTAGGAGTTAAAGGGAGAAAGAAGAGAAAACGAAGAAAGCTTGATTTCTTTTGCAATTTTTCTTTGATATCTTGTGTTTAGAAAGTAAGAATCACTTTCACCAATATTTTTTTTTTTGTTTTAGTACAAATTAAAGCTTATTTAGTAGTGTGTAGAATATAGAATATTGAGTTTTATGAGTTAGAATGCTTGTAATAATGTTTTGTTTTTAGAATAATGTTCTTAGATATGAAAAACTAATGGGTAATATGAGAATTGTGAAAAAATTACAGAAAATAGTGTCTTTTTTTTGGTGCGAGATTTCGACCTAAGCTTATAATTAGGGAATGAATTAAATTGTCAAATTGTGAGTTTGGGTTGAATTGTGTTAGGATAGCTATGAAATGAATGAGTAAGAAGCTAATTTTATAAAAAACTTAAAAGAGAAACTCATGATCCTATTTAAGGCTAACTACTGGTTACAAGAATAGGAAAATTTAAAGTAGTTGACCTAATCAATGTGATAATTGTGTTGAATTACATTCATATAAGGTACAAAGTGTAGAGGAAAAAGAAAAAGAAGAAGAAAGAAAGGGGCCTAGGGCATGGATCATAATAGGAGAAATTGAGGATTAATGGGAGACAAAACAAATATTTGTTCATTAATGGGTATTCAAATAAGTATTAAGCGTGTTAAAGATGAAGTGAAATAGATTTAATTAGTTGACCTAATTGTGGTTGAGTTTCTAATGAACCTTGAATTTTTTAAGTTTGTAAGACATGACGAGATAAATAAGCATAGATATATAATTAATTTATGAAAACATAGAATAAATGATGGATTGATGAAATCATAAATGTAGTATAGATATAAAAATGTAATAAAAGCAAATATAGACATTGCTAAATTAATGGTTGATCAAAAGTGGGAACCTTGGAGAATTTTGCTTAAATAAATTAATATTTGCTACGAATAGAATGTGTATAGTATGTTAAGTGAATAAATTTTTTTTAAAAAGGATAGAAACCTTACTTTATTGAAACTTGTATTCAAAAGAGTATTTTTTATTTTTATTTTTAAAATAGATGTTGATGAATGGATGCCTATTAGTATGAAAGAGGCCGCGGGATTCATCTAACAACAAAGGACCATTACCTGAGCTAGAAACTGGAAGGTGCTTTGCACGACTATCCGTTATTGGCCTCGTTTGTTTGCTGGAAAGTAGTTTTTTTTTACAAAGTAAATTCTAGAAAAGTGAATTATTTTCCAATATTTGGTAGTGTAATGAAAAATAAGTTAGAAAACACTTTCCAGTGTTTGGTTATGTCATGGAAAATGAGCAGGAAAATAACTTATTAATGTTTTATTTTTCTCAAGTTTATTAAAATAATAAGGAACAAATTTTACAAATTAAAAAGTTGAATGAGAATGAAATTGAAATTGAAAAAAATATAATTTCATAAATTATCTCAAATAAAATAAATAATAATCAAAATAATAGAGATCAAATCTAAAAAATAAAAAAAATTGAAAGATGAAGAAATTAAAACAATAATAATTAACAGTTCATAAATTATTTCAAATAAAATAAGTAACAATAAAAAGAATAAGGACCAAATTTGATAGATAAAAAATTTCAATTAAAAAATGATAAGGAAAAAGCAAATAACAATTATAAAAATGAGGACCAAAGTTAATATAAAAATTAAATTCTAAGGGATGAAATTGAAAAACAAATATTCAAAACAAAATATATATAGCAATCAAAAGTTTGAGGACCAAATTTGATATAATCAGCAAATAATATAACATTTCTAAATTTTTCATAACTTCCAGAAAGTGTTTTCCGCCAAAAAATAAAAGAAAAACACTTTCCTGGAAACCAAGCTAAATTTTCCTTTGACTGGAAAGTATTTTCCGTTGACCAACTTTTCTAATAGCAAACAAACACAGGAAAGTTTGGAAAGTGGTTTTCAAAAAACCACTTTCCGAGAAACAAACACAGCCTAAGTATAATATTCTTAATGATATAGCCATTGTAGTCTTCTTTAAATTGTTCTTCACAAATGTATGTATACATGAATATATCAACAATGATTTGATCAATGAAAAAATGGTGATTTTTTACTAGTATTTTAAATAATACTAGTGGCGCCAGTTTATCTAATGAACAAGAATTTTTTTTTACTAGTACCTGGAATGGTACTAGTGGTATCAATTAATCCGATTTTTATTGTCATATAATTAAAAAAATAATAAAGTTATTAAACTCATCAAAGTTTATAAACCAGTGAATTTGACGAGTTAAATTAGATTAACTTAAGTCGGTCCAAGAAATCATTATCTCAATAATTAAAAAAATAATTGCATCTTAAAAAATATCAATCGAATTTTACTAAGCAACGTGGGTTGCAATAAACAAGTATCTATATATATATATATATATATATATATATATATATATATATATATATATATATTTGTTGGTTAATAAAAACAAATAAGAATCCTTGAAATCTTTATTTTTTATATATATAAATAGGATTAAGATTTAATAGTATTAAAGATCTCTATAAGCAGAAAGTATTTCCTTTATTTAATTTGAAGGACTCTCTTTTCTTTAGAAAAAGCCTCTCTACGCATAATATTTCTGTTTTTTTTTTTTTTTTTTGGATTTTGTTATGCTTGAAGAATGTCGTTGATGATTGAAAATAAAAATTATTTATTGAATAAAGACATTAATTTGATAGGTCCATGTGTGCAACAAGAAATTCCTTAATAATAGGACCGGCATGCCAAGAATATTATAGGTTTCATACTAATTAATTCACCCGCGCGTTAAGGGTAAAATATCTTTTTACATCGAAAAAAAAATATGTATAAGCATTGTTTGATAACAAGAAAAATATTAATTATAAATATAAAATTTAAAGTTTATATTAATTAAAATAAATTGAGGATCGATGTATCAATATGTTAATAAATAATTATTAATCCTAATTAAATACTAAATTATAAAACTAAAAACAAAAATAAATTAAGATATTCAATCTGTGATGCTATAATTTTTTTTATAAGAATAATAATTAAAATTTTATTGAAACAAACTAATTTACAAGTACAAGTCTTATTATTCTTATTAATATCTTTAATTTAAAAACAATCTAATATTCTGTTTTAAGTTATTTGTTTAATAAAAATAAAAAAACAATAGCAAGATATCCAAAAAAAAATTTAGGATGATTAAAAAGAAAGATAAAAAAAAGGATATATTTCTAACTAAAGCCTCTGTCTCATTAATGTATTAATTTTTGTTTTGAATTTTTTTTTAAATATATTTATTTCTTAGACAACATGCTATGAATGAGCAAGTTAACTTTAAAACATATCAAAAAATCTAATTTGATTTTAAAAAAAAGTTCTAGACAACAATTTTTTAATATTAAAACGAAGACATTATAAATAGACTCGAGAGATAGAAAATCACTAGAGAGGTGGCTGAAAAATCAAAATGTAGTTTTTTGATCTAAAAACCAATTGACCCATTTTATATGAAAACACCTCAAACACACTCTTATAATCTCAATAAACTAATTTTTCCACTAAAAAAACCCAAAATCAGTTAAGAAAACACAATTAAACCCAAGAAAATCTCAAATTTTACCTATTTTTTAAGTAATATAATAATTCAAAAACATCTTGATAGCACTCCTGGAGAAACACTTTGACACAAAATTGTTTCTTTTGTTAACAAAATCTCGCTAACCATCTCTCTCCCTTCCAATATTTCACAATGATACTCTCACTAAAAGACCAAAAAATAAGACTTTGTAAAAAAGATGTTTTTTTAGAACAGGCCTTGAAAGCATAATAATTTTAAAAAATGATTGCATGTTTGTTTTATTGTGAAATTTGGCTCTTAAAATTTCAATTTTTTTAATAAACAAAACTAAATCCTATCTAATCAAATAAAAAATTAATTTAACGCAGGAATATCTTTTTAACATCTAGAGAACTATAAGAGGCTATTAAAAACTAATTATGAGCTCGAAAATCTATTTAACCTAATTTATAAAGATCAAATTAAAAAAATAATCGAACAATGCAATGTGAGGGAGTCCACATGAAAATTACCTTGGCTTTTAGGGTTTTTTTAATTGTAAAACTAGTCCATATAGTCATGAAAATTTTTCTTAACTCAAATATTTTTTTCATTCAAAAAATTGTCGAGGCCCTTCCCAAAATTCATCACTCAAATCAATAAATAATATAAAACGCACTATCCATTATGTTATCTTCTTGATTTATCCAGAAAAAAAAAAAAAGAACTTGTAGTGTTCTCTTCACAAACAAACAAAAATAATATAAGATTAAAAGTTTATGCAAAAAAAATCCATGCCAATTTAAATTATTGTTTATTACCTGCAAATGGGTAATGGGTAAAACATTACCCATACTCATTTTAACCCAACCCATTTACCACCACTACCTATCAATTAACCGAATAAAAGCAGAGAATCATAGGAGAAAACAGAGATAGGTTTCAAACAAGAGCTGCTTTCTGAACAAAGTAGCATGTGGAAGGTACATACAAGCTATTTGTGGATCGGCTTCAATGATGAATAACAAAGCCAATTGAGAAAATGATGGAAGATCGCCACCTGCAATCAGCACCATAATTAAAGAGAGCCATACGCCTCTACTAGGGCAGATAAAAGCGAGAACCCATTTACCAATACAATCGATACCTGTATATTCAACAATTACAATGTAGAATTTGCATCTCTAGTTAAAGAAGGTTCAATAAAAGGGTTTCTTCTCTGACCTTGATAACAATTACAAATATAGGTTACCGGGATTCCCAATCCTTCAACTTTTTGCTTCCTTTGGGTTTAGCTATAGTAGCATTCATTCCAGCCATTTTTGCATTGTACTTTGCCCGCAAAGGATCATTGTATGTCCACCTGCAAAATAAAAACACAGCAAGCATTTGTTTCAGAGACATACATAACAGCATCTCCGAATTGTTTCTTTGTTAGTTCAATAACCTTTTGATGCAAAAAAAAGTTGAACCATCCTGACAATTGATTGGTATTGTCACTACAACAACGATTGTTTTAGGATCCATTTGGCGGCCAATTCAATAAAGTAGTGATGAGCAAAACAATATAAAAGCACAAAAATGTCCAGGACATGCTGTTCACAACCGTCGCGAGTAATTTAATTCAAAATGGCCCATCAATACAAACTTAAAAGTCGCCCCCCAAAAAAAACAGTGAGATAATTGTCATTTCCAAATCCCTTACCTATTTATAATTTAAGACAAGGGTCATAAAACTGAAGAATGTGATAGTAACTACCCTTGCTATCAAAAGAGAGAGACTCTAATTTCCCTTAAAAGGAGTAAATATATTATCCCACCAGAGACGTGCATGAAAACACATGGAAAAGAGGAATTATTATTATTATATTTCAGGGGGAGCATTTGAACCTTGCGACACCAATTCCCAAGGCCTCAGCTTTGAGTCAATGCCTCTTTGCCAAAAAATAAAAAAACGGTAGAGAATAGATTGTTCATACTATAAGCCACCTTAATAGCCTAAATGGTTCACTTATACTTGGCGATGCTTTTGAATTAGATTGCGATCATCTTCTACAATTTAGTATAAAGCATCATCTTCAAATTTTGGATTTCAATTTCTTCATCAACAAGAATGTAATGCAAAACACTTGCGAGTTTGAGACTAAAACTCAAACAAAATCAGACTTTACGAGCATATAGTATCTACCTTCAAACCTAAAACTAAAGGGGAATGAATGAGACCATCGAGTGCTCATGTAACAGCAGATATGATATAAAGTCAATTTTACAAAATAAGAAGAAAGATTTGAATGGACTTACGGATTGTTCCAATCAGTGGTATCCTCATTGACAAGATGGGTCCATTTTGTTCTTCCACTACGACCAAAGTGTTTGACTTGCATAACTTTGGGCAATATGGTTTTATCCATGTTATCTTCTCCAGTCGGAGCTGAGAAATCACGTTTGAAAATGCCATCTGATCCAACAGTTGCTGCTCGGTCATCGGGCTCATCCTGGAAGAAAGCACCCTTGTGGTAATATTTCTGCATAAACCTCCACTTCTGCTTTGGTGGTGCAGCAGGTTTCGGATTCTTCCTCTCCCACTCTCTCCTCTCTTCCTCAGTCATGTTCCGCACCCTCTCAATCTCTTCCCTTTCCTTCACCATTGCCTCACGGTCCTCCCTATCCCTCTTAATCCTTGCAATCTCTCTGACCTTCCAAGCCTCGTACTCCTCTGCCTCATTCATTTCATCATCGGTATCCACATCAGCAATATTTGCCTCCATCTCCAGATTCTTCTGAATCATTTCCTCTTTCTTTATCTCCTCAACCAATATTTGCTTGGTCTCCACCTTCCTCTCCTCCAATTTCTTCCTCACCTTATCCTCGAGTGCTCGTTCTTCAGCCTCAAGCCGCTCACGCTCAGCAATAGTATCCCTCTCCGACTTGGGCACAAAAACAGGCTTCACCATAGCCATCCCTGTCATTTCCTCCTCAGAATCTGTCTCATACTCCGACTCCTCTTCCTCTTCCTCCACTTCATCCTCCTCCTCCTCCTCCTCTACAGGAAGAAGCGCAGCCTCCTCTCGCTCCCTCTGCCGCAACTTCTCCTTAATCCTTCTCCTTCTTTCCTCCAACGCATCCTCGTCGTCTTCCTCCATATCCGCCCATTCTTGCTTCCGGGTCTCTTCCTCCTCCGTTGAAATAATTTCAGCCTGCCGAATCCTCCTATGATCCGCCCTCATTTCATCGCGATTATCAATCCTAGTCTCCGCCAGACGACGCAGCCTCGGATCATCTTTCCTGGAAACAACATCCGAATCGTCCCTGCTGGGGAAAGCTTTCTCCAAGGAAGCCACCCTAGCCATCCTAATATCTCCATCTTCTTCCGCATCATCTGCCCACTCCGGTGCTTTACCAGGCCAATACCTTTTAACCTTGGTCTGTCCAATTTTACCCCTAAGCTTATCCCTAACTGCTAACGCTGTATCACTAACACCTGCTGTAACCGACATACTGAAGATCTCCCTCCCTTCCTAATCCCCGGTAGCTCAGTTTTGCTTAAGAAAAAGAGTTATGAAGGAGAGTGGGATTCAGTTACCTGCTATTAGCGAGATTAGGGTTTGTTGATTTTCCAATTTCAGGGATGGCTTGCTTTGCTGCGATATATTTTATATACCAACATCACTCTTTCTGCTTCCGTCGCTCCTTCCAGTTAGCGTCTTAATAGTTAATACAACATTAGGAGGAAACAAAAACGGCGGCGTTTCTTCTTGTTTTCTTAAGAGAAAATGCTTAGCCAATGAATTAATAGTAATAATAATAATAATATAAAATTCTAAAAAGAAACCTATAAATTTGGTTGACATTCTTATCGTCATTTTTATTTATTTATTATTATACTATATTCTAAAACCCGTGGGATTTTCATTGCGTTTTTGTCGCTGTATAAAATTTTGTTTTTTTTTTTTTTATAATTTGTTCCTTAAACTTTGTTTTGAAGTGATTTAGTCTTATTTAAGAAGGAATTAATTTTAAATTTTTATAAAATGATATAATTAGAAAAGGAAGTATCGAAATGAAAAACGTGTCAAATATGAATGATGTATTATAAGTGTAAAAAAAATACATTTTGATCATCCAACTTAAACAATCACACAAATTATATAATTTTGGTTCCTCAAAATTGTTCCAATTCCATTTTGATCCCTGGTTAAGAGAGGAGAGAGAGGGCTCGTCGAATTCTGGCGGTAGAGAGAAACTTATCGTTGGCACTGATTTAGGCCACTAAAATTAAAGATTTGTGTCCAATTGTTCCAATTGATGAGGAGAGTTCATATTAGATGTTTTTGTACCTTAAAAGTTTGTGAAAAAAACATATATGAACTCTGGTTGATTTTTGTTTTTGTGTTGAGTTTGGTTTTTTGAATGGTTTTTTAGGTTTTTTAAGGTCATTGATAGGTTTTTTTTATGATTTATAAGGTGTTTTTGGTTATATAAAAAAAAAATAGGTTGGAAAACAAGTTTTTGGGTCAATAGAACATAAATCCTGATTTTCCAGCTACCACAGTGACCGAAATCTGATCAAAACAGATAACGTGTCATCTGTTTTTTTTTTAAAAAAAAGGACGACATGTTGTTTACCTTAGGCACAAATTAAAAAAAAAAAAACCTGGTCACCCAGCCCTACCCTAGCGGGCTTGTATGTGGACGCCCATTCAAGCTAACTTGATTTTCCAAGCCCAGCAGCACCTAACCCTTTTTTCACCTAATTTTTTTATTAAATTTTTTTTTTATTATATTTACATTAATACTCTTTTTTTCTTTTATTTTATTTAGAAAACTTCTTTTAAATAATATTAATTTTTTAATTATATGTTTACTTTTTAAAAGAGGTTTTTCTAATTCATCCATAAACTTTTTATTTGTTAAATTTTTTAAACTATGAAAATAATTTTAAAAAAAATTGCATATATATCTTTTTATAAAAAATAAAAAAATTTAACTCAACTAATCATGACAGCTAATTAAATAACATATAACCTGTACACGATTCCTTGTGAAGTATCAAAATATCAACCAAAAAAAATTCTAATAAAAAAATTAACCACAGCCATTATCATGATAAAATTGCTGAAACCAGGGTTGGGTTCCGCAAGACCCATGCGCCCGTTCTACAAACAAATTTTTCATTTTTATACAAACGCCAAGATTGCAACCTTGCTTCAAGAAAGACAAGTATTAAACCAATGAGGTACAGGATACCCAGCCAAATTTATTGAAAGGCTCTTAACTTGGGAGGAAGAATAAAAATGGCAGCAGGTGACAAGAGAGCGAACCGATAACCATGATTTGCAATCACGTTGATTATATGTAACAGTGCCAGCAATCTTTGCATTTTTCATAGATCATAAATACGACTACAAACTCAGCTACAGGAAGACACTGCGAGAAAACGTCTCCATAGGAGTAGAGTTGCTCCCTCTTCCTCCTCCCTACGCCTTTAAACCATGCGCGCTAAGATGTTGCAACCTTCTTCAGCCAAATGTAGCAATGAGGAAAGCCTTATAGATGCTCATGAACTTGGCCACAAACGCTGGAAGATAAATCATAAAATAAAGTGTCAAAGAGCTATTTGAGCTCAATAGGCTCTATGAAAAGACATTCTGTTTCTACACATGGGAGCTGACATTCGGTTTCAAGCAATCATATATCTCTCTGAAATATTTCCTAACACAATTATTTAATCGTAATAACAGAGTGCTTCTCTAATGAATTGTGCAGTGATATCTTCCGCAAGTCATGGGAATAGATATGAAATCCATATTCAAGCATTCACACTTCGCAAACCAAGATGCTAGGACAACAAAACAGCACAGGCTCACAATTTTCTATATCAAAGATCGTGATCTGAAGTAGATAGATTTCGAATTAGTAAAAGTAAAACTCAAATGAAAAGGTTACAAATCTCAAGAGAAAATGGTGAAAAAAAATGGTGGACAATTAGATGACTCAGAAATGTTAAGAAATATGATGATGCCTGTGTTAATATTTTATGCAATTCAGCAAGTTGAGGTAAAAAAACAAGTACAGAAGGCCATGTGTTCATCTATGCAATTTCCTAAAAATACTTTGAGTACTCCAGCTTCAACAGAGAAACTGTCCAAAAACATTTTGGGATGGAGTAAGCTTCGTGCTGCAATCTTAATATACTTGGAAAGAAATGGAAACCAACAAAGCAAATTAGTTTGTACTTGTGACAACTGATTCTATCAAATTGATTTCAAGAAAAATAAAGTACCTTCAAGGTGAAATATGGCTTTCTGTCCCATACGCATCCTATGTTCCTGTTGGAATATGAAAAATATTTAGAGAAGAATGGCAGGAAAGGGCAAAAAATGACCATGAGATGCATTTTATTATATCTAAGAAACAACCCAAGCCATTCACATTGTCAATAGTAGCTAACGCTTCCCTTTCACTAGTAAGCCTGTTTAAAGTGTGGTTGCGGTTGCTTTTCAAAGTGCTTTTTACTTAAAAATATATCAAAATAATATTTATTTTTTATTTTAAAAAAATTATTTTTGATATCAACGTATCAAAATGATCTAAAACACCAAAAAAATATTAATTTGAAGTAAAGAAAAAAATAAAAAATTTTCAAATTTTTTCAAAAGCACTTTTGAAACGCAAAAACAAACAGGGTCTAAATTCATAAATGCTAGATCCAAAATAAATCATTATAATCAAAATTTTCACATTCTTGTTACTATACATTCATATATCTCACTCCTTTTTCAAAGGTTTCTGAGCATCACTTGTAACACGTCATGCATGAGGAATCAGCAACTGAGACAAAACCAGAAACCAACTACGTGCATGCAATTGCCTAATTCTTTAGAGGTCGTTCGAAGAGACCACAAACATTTCTGCTATGATGTTGAATCAAACAACAATGTAAGCCATATCCTTGTATTTTACTTTATGTCCCCCCCCCCTCCCGGTAGGTTCATTATCAATTAGGTGATAAACAGTAGTTATTAGCACAAAGTCTCTCATTGTGGTGCTTGCACGCATATGTGCAGTGAGATGTTTCTAATCAATAAAAAATATCTATGTAAAAAGAAAATGATCTAGACAGTAAGTGAACAAAATCAGTTTGGTTTACAGTTAAAGAACTGAATTGAGATCAATATGATTAAAGTCGGTGTTTAATTTTATTCACCAATCGTGCAGACCATTTGAGTGTAACTTGGCACAAATCAAATGAAGCAAATGCAACTAACTAATCAATTTTCTCAGAGGGAGAAAGGAGGATTGTAACAAAAGCAGATAAAACAAGAAATGAGCAATTATAACGTACATAATATGCAGCCCAATGGCAGACTTCATGCTTTAATTCCTCATCCAATTTCTTCAATAATTCAGAAAGTAGCTTCTGAGACAAGATATAAAAAAATAAAATAAACTTCAAGCCAAGGATAAAGCAAGAAAATGGAAGTTGTGGAAAAATACACTGAAGGTTCCTTACCTTCAGAATAATTTCTGGTGGAATACAGTTAATAAGCAGTTCATACAATTTCCCTCGAACCTGAAACAGCCTAAAGCATATGGGGAATGTGTTTGGTTAGAAAGTTTAAATGAAGAAAAATGATTTAAAAGGCTATAAAAATCAAATCTTCATTTTCTATCAGACATTACACGACATAGGATGTTTGTAATACCAAACCTTTTAGGGCTCTGCTCCCTCATAATGTCTGAACATATTTCAGAAACATACTCCTCCCAGTCCATTGGAGGAATTGCTTGATTACTTGAAAACGGATATCTACAAGCACAATGACGGAATATAAGAGCATTACTAGAAGCCATGTGATGCTAACCTTTTCCAGCAGAGAGTTGCAAAAAGAAAATGAGAAACAGCAGTACTAATCAGATAGAGATGGTATGGAGCTTAACTGTTGAACACGGCAAGTCTCAAATGAAAGTATAGCTCTTCTCAAACTCCTATTTGATTTATCTGCTATGCGAGCTGCAAATCCAGGTGGAAGCTGTAGTCCTTCTTTCTTTCCAATAAATTCCAATACCTTAACAATCTGGACAAAGGAATTTCATAAAACTAGTTATATAAGAAGGAATAATAATAAAATTGACTATCTCAGCTAACACTCCTTAAGTGCTATTGTCTCATATGGCCAATTCCACAAAATATAAGTAAGAAAAAAGTGATAGGAAGAGATTCATGAGATAATTAGTGTTAAAAACTCTATCCAGGCACAAGACCAATGCATGTTTGAATTTCCAAGTCAAATTCCATCCCCTAGTAATAAATAAACAAATAATTGTTATTTTATGTGTTGGCAAATGCATGGGCTATTCAAATGTAACTAATCTGGAACATATATCAGTTTCCAAGAAGAAAACAAAACTTATCCAACCTGTTCCTCCTTAGGTGCATTTATTCTCACATTCAGACAGCGAGACCTAATTGCTTCAGTAACCTTCGAAGAACTGTTGCAGCAAAGAATTAGACGGCAGGAGGCACTGTATTTTTCCATTGTTCTACGAAGAGAATGCTGTGCTTCTCTTGAAAGCTTGTCAACCTCATTGAGCACTAGTACTGCCCTCACAAAGTAAAATATCAACAGTAAAGTTCCAGAAATAGCTAGTCAATGAGAATGAATGCTTTAATTACAACCATCCCAGCCATTCAACTGGACAAAAAAAAATTGAAAAAAAAAATAAATAAAAAGAGAGAACCAACTGAAAAATGTAAGCAAATAAAGAAGAACACTTGCAAGGTTGCAAATAAAGAATCAAATTGGAATTGGTCGTTTGCCTCAGAAGCCACTTGCATGTCAGTGATCACCTAAAGATATGCAGATGCAACTTGAACCTATGAAGACAGTGAACATTTATTTTATGTTCTAGTTTTCAGAGACAGTGAATAATAAATTGTAGCAAAATCTTCACAATAACAGCATCCATCTCAGACATTCACATATTCTTCTCAACTGGTCATAATTAAGTACGCATTTTGGTTTGCTATGAATATCAGATACAAAGTACAGAAGATGTAAAATTATATATGAATCATGACGTTGAAAGAAAGATTAAACAATCCAAAATTACCCTTATATCCTTTTTTTCCTTTTGTATCGATTGGCCTATTCTTAGCCATCTCTTTAATTATCTCCTGAACTATATATCTGTCCTGGAATCCTACATCACTAGGGCTCAGCTCCACATGATTTGTGCTTGACAATGTGGTCAGCTCTAGATCAATGGTTCTACTTCCAGCCTGAAATGAAATCATAAATGAGAATAGAAAACAAAGAATTAGCAAAGGTATAGTTGATTTTAAAAAAAAAATTGATCATTAGAGTTCGTACTGCTAACTCAGCTGCAATGCCAAAATACTGTCTGAACTTAAACCATGTAAGAAAACTACCTTATCATTGTATAAAGTAAGGAGCAAAACATTACCATAGATTTGAATTAAATAAATAATAAATAAAACACTTTCACTAGTACCCATCCCTATGGGCAAAACATATCAGAGAACTCTAATTAATCTGACCAAAAACCTATTCATGTGGCAACTTCTATCCTCAGTGAAACGTAAGATGTCAGAGAACAAGTGCATTCTGGAAACAGCAAACAAACTACACACATCCCATAAAAGATTATTGAACATGTGAAAAAAAAAATCAGCAACCAAAATTTTTAAAAAATAAAATAGAAAGAGGTGAGACTTACATCGATTTTCCATGTCCTATTTTCCACCTTCACCTGCAACCAAACAATTACCAGAGTTAACTAAAAGTCTTAACACCCCACAAGTTGTAAGTTAAAACCCAGGATAAAAAACAACAAAAACCGTTGACTAATTAAAAAATGCAGAATATTACAACAAAAAAGGGCCCATAAATCCAGATTGTGTTATTTTTCCCATCATTTATTTTCTCAGTAACCAAACAAGAGGCATGAGGCAGCACAAATACAAGTAGAGAAACAAACATTAAAAGAAACAACAGTAAAAAACAACAAAAAAAAAGAAAGAAGCGAGAGACCTTTTCGGCACTGGTGCCAAAGATCTGGCGGAGAAGGGCCATGATTAGGGTTTTCTTGCCAGAACCAGAGGGCCCATAGAAGAGCAAATGTGGACAGTCTTGTTCAGTGACCTAAATACCAAAAAAGAGAGGCATTAGAGTACAATAAACAGAACATTAATCAAAATACCACAAATTAACACTAAATATAGATTAAAACAAAATGGGGAGGTACCAGTTTCTTGAGGTTTTCGGCGATTTCTTGATGAACGATGACCTGGTCTAGGGTTTTGGGTCTGTACTTGTCAACCCACAACATCTTTCTTTTGATTCTTCCGGAGAGAGAGGTGAAAGGGATTGTAGTGGCGGGAAAGACTGGCGTAAGAGGGTGAAGCTTTTTATTTATTTATGCGACACTACCCCGCCCTACATCATGGTGTGTTTGGCATTATTTAAAAGCGGTTTAAAATAAATATTTTTTAATATTTTAGATGATTTTAATGTATTTTAAAATAAAAAATATTTTAAAATAAAAAATATTTTAAAAATAATCCAAACACAAACATAATATTATAAATGCCTAAAGATTTTTTTTTTAATTTATGAAAAATAAATTATTTTATAATATTTGATAATATTATAAAAAATAAATAAATACTTTTCAATATTTTATAATATCATAAAAAATACGTTAAAAAATAAACTATTAATATTTTATTATTTTTTAAATTTATTTAACATATATTAAACATTAAATTTGATTAATAATATAACAAGAGCTAGCATTTTCATCAATTCTAATAATATAATATTTTGTTGATAATTTTAAGAATTAGATTACAATAAAGTTGAATGTATGTGGGGATTACCACCAATGACATCTCATAGATTTTACAGTAAACAATTCCTTTCTAAAAGGAAATTCTTGTGCTATTTTATTTGATAAAGCACTTTACTCATATTAATAAAGAATATGAAAAAAAAAAGAATATGAATAACTTTCCTGAAACCAAACAAAACCCAAAAAAAAAACAAAAACAAAATTAGAAGATTCACACCATAATCACAAAAAAACCACCTATAAGAAGAGGAAAATAGAAAAAATAAGAGAAAAGGGTGATAGAGAGCAAGATTTAAGGAAAAAAATTACCAAAGAAAAAAGGATTCAAGAAAGCTTCAATAGAGATTTTGCAAATATCATAAAAGAAAAGAAAAAAAAGGCTATAGAGAGAGATTTACTAGAGGTGATCATTTTAGATTCGGTTCAGTTTTTATAAAAAAAAATTGTAACCAAACCAAAATTTTTTTTTAAAAAAAAACAAAACCGGTTCAAACCGACCAGTTTCGGTTCGGTTCGGTTTTTTATGACAAAACTGGTTTGAACCGGTTTGACTCAGTTTTTTCGATTTTGGTTCGGTTCGGTTTCAGGCTTATAAAACCAAAACCGAACCGGTCGGTTTTTTCAAAATTTTAATCGGTTTAATCTGGTTTTTTTCACGATTCGATTTTTTCAGTTATTATTTTTCTGGTTTTCTTGGTTTAAACAATTTTTCTGTTTTTTTCTTACCCCTAAGATTTAGAATGGCTTGTTTCCTTTAAGGTGTGGGGTTTATTCTTTGTTAAAGAAATGGAAAGTGTAGAGAAAAACACTTTTTTTTTTTTGGGAAATGGCTGTGTCTTGTTGAAAACAACTTTCTTGAAAAGTAATTTTTTGAAGTTTACCAAATAAAGAAAAGACGAGAGAATTGGTTTCCATCAAATAAACAATGCCTAGGAAGTGATTGTTTGGTATTTTTGTGATTTTAATTTTTTTTTATCTGTTTATGGTTAAGAAATGTTAAAAAGTGTTTTGATTTTGGTTAAAAGAACTTACTCTCTTTTTTTATTTTTTAATACAAGTCTCCCCGTGTAGTGCTTTTTTAAATATATCTTCATTTAATTATATAACAATTAAGATAGATATTCCTATAATAAAATTATATTATGAGAAAAAATTATATTTCTTAGTCGAAATTATTTTTTTTATTGATACACACACACACACTTTACAATAACATATTTTATTAACATCATAATTCATTGAATAAAAGTAATAACAATTAAAAAAAAATTCATAAGAATCCTAATGATTTTAATTAGAGAGGAAAACATATTTTTTAATTAAACAACTCTCTTTACTTTCCTTATTCATGTATTTCTTTTTTATTTTGACCAAAAATGTTTTTTTTTATTAGAAGTATTGTTTTTTAGATAAAATTTTATTATGATTATGAAAGCAAGTTTGGATTAGAAATAAAAGGAAACATACATCAACCATTTTTATGTATTTCTATGAAAAATATAGGAGTAATATATCTAGAAAAAAAAAACTCACAATAAAAAATACCAAAATAAATGTTTTATTCTCATTAAATATTTATAAGCAATTTAAAAAACAAAACTCTTTATATTAGGTTAATACATAATTACTAATAAAGTAAATGTTAACATAACCATAAAAGGCTTCATATTTCTTAAAAATTATAACATAATTGGATAATTCTTTAAATATTAATTTTACAAGTTTACTTGATGAGAATTTTATTCTAAAGCTAATAACATAAAATAAAATAAAAAAAAACAATTAAGGATTATTTAACAAAAAGGCCAATCATGCCTAGGCTTGGAAGAAAGGCCAACATATTTTGTCCAAGAAAAAACGATCAAGTGCACATTGGTATAGAAGGCTAGGTCTATTTGCCTATTTGTTTTTTTTGTTTTTTTTTTTTTATAATGGGTGAATGATATATTGTTGCATGAATTTTTTTAATAAAATAGATGACGCGATAGACAACACTTTGTCTTCTAATTTAAATTTCAGCTATCTCTAGTGCTAAAAAAAATTAGGATTCAAGTTTTGAGAACTTAAAAAACTAAAACTAAACTTGTTTTAACCTAAAAACACCTTAACAATATTCTAAAAACCTCTATAAAGCCATTTCAGTCCTAAAACACTTTTTAATTGCTCTAAAACTCAAAATCAAACAGAATTTAAAAAAAAAACAATTAAGGGCTCTTATTTATTGTTTTCAGCATGGTTCGGGAAAAAAACTACTTCCATTGAGTTCCCTTCTTCAAGACGAATGCATTGAAACCAAGATTTTTATTTTTTTGTGATTGGAATAAGGTTGATCAAAACCTCTCTCTCCTTTTTTTTTTTTATGACTTTCTTTCTTATCTTTTAGAATCAAAGAAATCAAACGTGATGAAAAATGAAGTTTTAGGATCAAAACAAAAAAAAACCTAAAATCATAAGGACTAAAATATAAAAATAGAAAACTTGAAGGACAAAAAATGAAGGTTTCCATTAAAAAAAAGACATGCAATCCACAATGGGGGAGAAAACGATAAAAAATAACCGATGCATTTTAGTTTTATTTTATATTACTAATGAAGTTCATTATTTTATTAATTAAAAAAATAAAGCTCAACATTTAGCTTCAAAACACTACATTTGCTAATGCTTTTTATATTTAGTGAATCACACCACACCAAGCCATAGAAAGCAGTAGTACAAAGAGTCTCAATGTCCTTAAGTCCTAACACTAAAGTTTAAGAGACTTTGGTATTCTTATGGTATTTTATGCTTTTGATGCTCTATTGTGTTGTGTTATAGAGAAAACACAACATTTGATAATTTGTTATTATGTTGTGGTGATAAATATTTAAATAAAATAAATAATATTTAATTAAATTATATTGTTAAGCATTTGAGATATAAAATAATGAATAAAGATGGTAAAATATAAAAAATATATTTTAAAAGTATATTTCAATTATATTAGATTATTTATAGCTTATTCATCTTACTTGTTATGTGTATGCATATATGTATGATTTATTACATTAATTCTTTAGCTTAAGAAACTAAAAAAGTGAAAGTTAAATCATATAATAACACACACATGCTATTTCTATATATTCAATAATATAGAAAAATAAATATTTTGAAATCAAGTTTTGCAAAACATTAGCATCTTTGTTATGTGTGTAGTTTGTTAAAATAAGAAAAAATTACATTTTATATCCTTTAATTTAGTAATTCTTTTCACTTTGTCTGCATCCTTTTTAAAATTATAATTTACATCCTAGGTCAACCTAAGATTTTAAATTGAATAAAATGACAAATCTACCCTCATATATAATATAATACAAACATCATAAATCTTTTTTCAAACTCGATTCCTCTTTCTTCAGACATGATTTCTTTCTCTCCTCCCCATAAACACAAAATCTCACCACATCTATTTTCATGGGTTATTATTCATAGAATCTTAATGTAAATCAATGGATTTCGCTTCCTACTTTATTCTTCAAGTACTATTGCTATTTATCTTTTTTACATGAAAAACTCAAATAGGCATTTGTGCAAATGGCAATTCCAAATTGTTTGTTTGGGATGATTTTATTAATATATCTTTTGTAGTATTTTTTGGTAAAAATACGCAAGTAGCAGCACACTCTTTTTTAGCCATCATACTTTCTAAATTAGAGTTGGTTTTATGAGTTTATTTGAACAAGAAACCAAATAGATTGAGGTGGTGATACATGTGAAAGCTAATAGGACAACAATAACACATAAATTTTAATGAGCGAAAAAAGTTGCATATATGAACTTTAAATTCATAACTTTATTATTTGAAAAACAAATATATGGTGGATATTTCCTCAAGAAGTTTACAAGACCTTTAAATAGGCCAAACAAATTTATCTCTACTAGGAAACAACTTAAAGTCTTAAGGCATTAAGAAAATTAAAATAGAATCCAAAAATAAATAATACATTTGAAAATATTTAGGAAAAATAACAAAATTAGGTCAAACAACAACTTATGGACCTAATTCTAGGAGATCCAATGGTTTGATATATAATAGAATAACTCCCTATATGAAAATTTCCTATAGAATCACTTGGAAAAATCTAAATCTGATCTTTTGTTATATTTGTTTTAAGATGTTAACCTAGTCTAGCATGATCAAACCTCCTTTTGAGCTTATATTTGTCCTATTGGTCCATAAAAACATCTCTTAGGCCATCTATATAGTTTGTCTGGGTCAAATCTCCATATAGTTATGTCAGATCTTTACCCAAATGCTCAAAACCTTCAGTTTTTACGAGTTTAACTGCATTAGGTAGACCAAGAGGCACCCATACCTCCCATTTTTATACCCAACATCTCTACCTCTGCCTTGGATATGTTGCTAGTAGTGTTGGTGTTAAAATTAAGCAATATTGCTTTAGTACTTGTTTCCCCCTAACTGTTCATTGATGTGCTCTTATCTCATATTAGGTGAAAATGATGCAATTAGCTAAAGATGAAGTGGATCCAAGTGAATAAGGATATGATGATTATATACACGATGAACTAGTGAAAAATGAAATGGATTTTGATAAGTGAGACATATGGTGAAATAGTAAGGAATTGAATTGAGCTTTTGTAAATTGATCTAATCATTTCACATCTTGCTATTGCTATTGCTATTGATTGGGTTGATTGATGTTATTTCTTGTTGTCAAAATTAGAGATGGTGTTTTATTATTGGTTGAACAATGGTGGTTGGTTTTGTTGTTATTGGTTGGACAATGATGGTTAGTCAATGATAGAGAAATAAAAAAAAGGGTTTATTTTTTTTTATTTAGGAAATTAATGGACATACTTATTAAATTATGAATCTATATGTAAAGATTTATACGCATCAAATCTCATTTACTGTTAGCCTAAAGGTTATCATGCACCTATGAATTATTTGTTTTGATGATAATAATATATTAAGTGTATTTAATGTGTATATCAAAGTATTATTGTTGTAGAAATTATTCTACATCAAATTGAAGCTATGGATTCCTTAGAGATGCAAACTTAATTTGAAGTTTTTCAAGCTTATATTTTTTTATAATCAAGTCTTTATAGGATCTAATTTAGCATCATAAAATGAATTTCACTCAATAAATATTTTATTACTGAATTTCCATCCAAAAATATTTTAAGAGCACAAAATATTACACTGTGAAAAATACCTCATGAAAAATTATTTCATTATATATTTTGGTATTTTAACTTAAATAAAGAGCATGAACTTTATTATATGCTCTTGCACATTAAAGTATTTTTAAATATTCCCTTATAGCTAAAAATCTTATCACATGAGTTTTTACACTTTATTTATTATCAGCTAAGGTGGTAAACTTGTAGTTGTTTTAGGAAAGTGTGCTCAATACTCTAAGTTATTTTGTATCAACTCATTTTTCTCTCAAAATAGGTGTTATAACCGTTTCTCATGAAGAGAAAGAACACCTGGAAAAGCAAAACTTCTTATTCATTTCTTCAAGTGTGCGTAATGATCGCGTTGGCTTAACACAACTCCCAAACAACATAATTTTTGTCAATGCATCTGATCTTTTTTATAAGTAATAAGGCTATGAGTGAGACAATTAAGATTAAGATTTCTTAGAGAATGACTCTGATATCATATAAGAATGGTTTGAATTGTCCTCTCTTGAGGTCTTTTATTATATAGGCAAGACGACTAGTTTGACAAGGAAACTTAAATCTATACATGTTAATTACACAATGATTTTAGAAAGTTATACATTATAAGCTAAATCTCATCTTTTGTTTATGAGAATATATACAACCTAAACTAACAACTATTAACAATGCATAATTTATTACCTTCTATTGACAAAGAAAAGTGAATGGAAGGGTTTTACTCTTGTCTAATTTGAATATAGAACAATCAAAGAGAACATCATGAGAAGAAAATTGATCTTTATTTTCCAAAAAACCAGAATTTAACCAACGAGACAAAACAATAAAACTTTGATGGCCTAAGTGTTTATGACATACTTCATCTTTATTTTGAATAGTGGTACAAGCAAATGATACAAAACGAGGAATTGAAAAATGCAGCAAAAATAATATTTTAACTTTAAGTCCCTTCACGATCATCGTCCCAAACACCTAATCCTACACAAGACAACCATTACGAGTTAAATACACATCACAATTATTCTCCACCAATTGACCGACTGAAATAAGACTAGTGAACAACTTTGGTGATATAAACACATTCTTTAAAGTTGGATTAATATCCCCAACCTTAGTAATAGACATATGACTTCCATTACCAATCTAAATTTCTAATCAACTATGATACCTGTACACATTTTTAAGCAAGATGAGTTAGTCATATGATTTAAGGTAGCAAAATCAGCAAGCCAAAATTGACTTGTAGCCTTAAGGCCGAAAAGATTGAAACAATCATTTGTTGCATCATTTCAGAATTAAGAATAACAAATTAAGTTGTCGTTGATGGGTTGCCAAACACCACAGCTTGAAATGAATTGATAGCTTGAAATGAATTGATTTTGTGGTTTTAAGGACAAGTAGGGCACTCCTTGATAATGTCCTTGTTTGCAATAATTATAGAACTTCTTTCTACAATTAGTAGCAATGTGTTCATATTCTTTGCAGCTATAACACTATATATTACTCATATTTCTACCATTTTCTTTTCCTTGAATAGCAAAAGCAGTTGTAACAAAATTTTCTTGCTTGAAAATGCCTTGTGTAAAAAGAAGTTGCTCTTTACAAAGTAATTCCCCAAAACAAACATCTAAAGAGAAAACGATCTTTATTCATTAAGTTTGAGCGAACAATCTCAAATTCATATTGTGATTTCATTAAAAATTGATCACGAACCTATTGAACAAAAAGAGATTTAATAGGCATTTTGGCATAAACAATATCAATATATCCTGCCCATAAATTTTGAAAACCAGAGTAGTAATCTTGGAAAGAGCAGTAATCCTGGATAGAAAGGCTGCCTTGAGAATAATTAGAAATATTATTTTCTAATTGAAAACATTTGGCATTGTTTTCTTGATAGTAAACCTTTTCTAGGTACTTCCATATGGCTTGTGTTGTCTTATATAATCTTAGATTAAGAACAATAAGAGGGTCAACAAACCCTAAAATTCAAGATATTACCCGAGCATCTTTGGCCTTTCATCATCGAAGCAACCTTGTAGAATCACTAGGAGATGGATCACTCTCATTCACATGACCCCACAATTCTTTCCCTGTGACATACTTGAAACTAAAATTCTCAGAATAATTTCTTTCTGGTCGAACACTATGCAACTCATAATTGCTTGTTGTCATCTTCTTGACAAACACAATAAAACCAAAGAAAACCAAGAATCAAAGAAAATCCAAGACCCAAGAACCACAGGTATCTAGGACTAATTAACCAATCAAGAAAACCAAAGAAAAACTTAAATAAGACAATAGAATGGAGATTTAGAAGCGAAACTTTGATAACATATCAAATTGGTTGAATGACGCTTTCCCTTGAGGGTTCCTTTCATTAAATAAAAATAATTTTGATTAACATTCTATAAAATCAGCTACGATTAACTACAAAATTGCCCTAATTATAAAAAGCTATTTACACTATAATTACATAAATATTGACATAAATAACTAATATTTATATGAAAACTATTTATGAGATGGTCCACACTATCATGTACTTCTAGCGACTAGAACCCAATTCTATTTGGTAGGAAAATCGCAAATATAACTGCGCCAAAAAAAAAAAAAGGCACTACCTAATGTTACAGATCCGATAATTATCCAACCCCACAATTTTAGCAAATAAGCATAAAATAGTAACTAGTTCTTAATCAACAAGATTTTTGCCACATGATACAGCATTTCCAATTCCATGTTGGCCGAGGTATGCATGTATGAATTCTCACATAAATGCAGGAACGTGCACAAACATAAACATGCATGAGAATTCCGCTCCATGTGGCGTTGGTTACCTATTTGTCACTTTTTTTTCCCCAAACAAACTTGTAAATTTAGCGGTCCCTTTCTCTTCATATTGGTGGTGACTGCCAACAAATTTCAATATGTTATCCTTTTTCCCACCAGAAGAAAAGTATAAATTCAAAATTTAAGAGGACATTTCTTTATTCCCCACATGCAATTTTCCATATAACCAGTTCTTTTTTATTTGCAAATTTATAACCAAGTTGGAAAGTGACCCCCTTGGAGGAGGGTTAACTACATGTCTCATTTGAACACTAGACACACGCACATGCATGCACACATACACAGACACGTGTCTATGTATGTATATATTTAGAGATAGTTGGCAGGTCGTACCTTCAGTTCCAGCTAATGCTCTTTCCCTGTCATCTTTTATTATGATAACGAAACCAACTTATTCATCAATGAACAACAGACTACGTTTGCTATCCAATCTTAGCATCTCCATTCACTAAAGTACCTTCGTCTTTGCTGGCAATGCTACTGACAGATGCAACACTGTTCTTTGGCCCCTCTGTGCCAGAACTGGTTAATCCCTTGTAAACTTTCTTTTTTGAAACTGGAGCATCCTTTATTGAATCACTTCTTGGGGAATTTACAGCACTGTCTTTATCCTTGTACTCTCCACCTAAACCATCCTTTGGTGCTTGCACAATCCTTCTGGGACTAGCCTTATCAGTTGCATGATGCTCTGCACTGGACTTCTCTGGAGTGGCTTCAGGAAGCAATGCTTTGCGACTAAGTCGAAGTTGTCCCTTTTCATTTACCTGTATTACATGCATGTACATAGTTACTAGAGAACAATTTCTTTAAGTGTTGTGTCAAGAGCAGCAATTGTTGTGTGCAAATCAATTAATGTGGCAATTGATGGTCCAACACTAAGGATGTTCCAGTTTTGCTCAGGTTTTGTTTCCTCTGCAACTGAAATGAGTAAATACAGCACATTGAAGGAAAATTAAATCCAGATGAACCCATCAAGGAAAAGGTGAAGCCGTACATCTCATTAACTAGAAAGCATTTATAGAGAGACTGAAACCTTCAGCATCATATCATGAACAACTAAGCTAAGGGTATATGTATGGCAAATGACCTGCAAGACTTTTGATGAAGAAATGGAAGACTATTAGCTGCTGGGACAGAAAAATAATATTTAAATAACTCCAAATAAGAATTCTCAACTTCCAGGAGATGCTAAACCTATAGAGAAGATTGAGTGGTTCCGGTTGGACATGGTTGCTATTCTTATTTTGAGGTTAAGAAAAAAGCAGTTAAATTATATGGCAACAATTATTTCTGATTATTATTTTTTATTTTTTGCAGTTGCAGGACATCATTGCTCCTAGCGTAATCAAAATTCAAACAACTTAAAGAAATAAAATAAAATAAAATAAAAAACTTCTAGTAAATGAATACCATCAGCCTTCAATCATCTTTCGTGTTTTCATACTCATGAAATGCTATTTTCACATTGATATTATCATAAGACTCTGCTCATATCACTACTTATTTTACTCTTCAACAACTTTCATCTTATTGAAAAAGCATTTTTATTAAAAAGGTATCCTTGGTTTATCATTATAAAATAAGCTCTAATTGCAAAGAAAGAGAAGTCTAGAAGAAGGTTAGTTTGGTCACACCATAATTATATAGGTGGGAATAACAATTGAAGGAGTGGCAATAATGCCACCCTTTATATCTATAACAGATTTGAAGGATTAGCGACATAGATGCTAATATATATGTACAGAAATGAAGATCAATAATAAATATAGTTGGCATCAAAGGTATCATTAATTAATAATTGAGGTTAAAAAACTCTAGAATTTGGCAAAAATAGCCAATACCAAAGTTAGCTAAAAAGAGCTTGTCAGTGAATAAAACTTGAGTGTCTTGGGACTTGGGCACGATGATGGTTTAATGAATAAGAAATTCCTACCTTAATTAGTTTAACATCAACACGGTCTCCAACTTTGAAAACCTGTAACAAAAAAAAATAGAGTAGAAATTTTAGCCTTTTGACATTATAGCAGGAAAAAAAAAATTCTTATGGCTTCTATATAATGTGGAGGGAAAGCAAAAATGGTACTGCTTACGTCTTCAGCCTTTGGCAACCAGTTCGAAGTTAGTTCACTAATATGGCAAAGTCCCTGCCAGAATTCAATAGTTGAGAAATCAACGAGTCTTTTCTTCCTCAAATGAAATAAGACTTCAGATATGCTTGGTTATGTAGGTAACATATTCTTAAATGCCTTCCACACCTTGTCAATTGAGCTTAGTTTGATTACATGCTGTATTTTAATTTTTACTTTTCCCAAACAAGAAAAGAAAAACCTATCTTTAATGAAAATATGGAAAAATTATTGTGAAGAGAACAATCTTTTGATGAAGTTTGGAATTCTGATGCCCAATGCAACTGCAATTACAACAAATATCAAATTTACAGAAGCCTGTCCAAGCAAAAAATCTGATAGTGTTTTCTTTCCAGCTACTTAGAACTCCAGTGTTAATAATTTTGTTATGCAATACAACAGTCTGGTTATTGGCTTTTATCAAAATTGTGTACTGGAACTACATACCTCACGCCCTGGGGCTATCTCAACAAAAACTCCATAAGGAGCTACGGATTTGATCTCACAGTTCCTGATCAATAAGAGAATAAGTCAAATGTTCTGTCTTCACAATCATCAAGTAACAAATACTTAAACAAGAAATAAATTCCAAAAATTCAAATGGCCAAATAGACAACGACAGATACACTTAATAATCATGAAACTAATCCCAATTATACCCCTTTACTCACATGAGCCTTTGTGAAGCAAATCTTTGATGCATTCTTGAAATATCTTCCATAATAGTAACAATGATAAAAGATAACTATTTCCATTTTTTTATTCAATTGATCTAAATAGAGGGTAAAAAAAAAAGAATAAAAGATAGAAACAAAGAAAAGCAGCTCAAGGAAAGGACATGCCTGTAGATATCACCGACATTTGGAACCATTGTTAGCTGATTGATAATGGATTTGGACTTTTCTATACTTGACAAATCCTTTGCAGTAATTTTTACCTGCAGAAGCCAAAGGTTGTAGAAGTTGCAACTGATTTCAAGTCATAAACCAATGAAAGTTAAACTCTATATCTGATCTTACAATTCCATCTTCTCGTGTGTCAATGGCCTCAACTCCAGTTTCTTCTATTATACTCTTCACCTTCTTCCCACCAGAACCAATGATGATGTTAACTTTCTTTGGATTGACCTATAAAACAATATTATGATTGATAATGTGTGTGTTAAGGCATCATAGATTATAAGTTCTAATTTCAACAGCAAATCACTAAAGGATGCATAGAAAATAAACAAACCTTCATAATGTGAATCAATGGGGCATACTTAGAAAGCCTTTCGGAAGGGAAAGGTGAGCATTTCAACATTTCAGCTGATAAAAAAAATAGAAAACAAAATAGGTGAAATGAGTGCTTCCAAAAAATGTAAACCTGAAGCATATTAGCAGCTCTAGTTAATTAAGAAAATGGTAATATTTATACATTCACGCAAACTGATATAACAGAACAAGGTATGGTGTAAAGGATACGTGCCTACAGTTCCACATACTTCTGGCAAGATAGCACCAAACTATTGGTCAAACAGATTTAAATGAATTCTAGAAAAAAAAATTGCCTAGGTTCCAGTACCAAGAATATGCTTTCGGCCATCCCTTGCTTGTAGCAATGCCTTTCTCATAACAGGTAAGGTGATTCCTCCAACCTATCATGTCAAAATCGGAATTGATTATGATTTATAGGCCATGGAATTTAACTCGTGAAAATGAACAACCAGAAGAATGCATCGATTGCTATAGGGTTGGCAACAGGATGTTGGATAGAGGAAAAACATTATGTCTAGGCAAAAAACATGAAATCTGTCTGGTACAGAGTAGTTGTAGAGATAATGACCTTTATGTCCATCTGAAATGCAGTTATTCCATCTTCATTTCCAGCAACCTGCAAAGTCCAAACAAGGTGATCTTTTAAAAAGGTTTTAACATGATTGCAGTATACTCTTTCCTCTGAATTTAAATAAGTACTTTCAAATTCAAGCAAGCATCTAATCAATACTCATGAAAAAACAAAGAAGAAATAAAATAGAAGCACAAATCTGGAGATGCCCAGTAACTCTTACCTTGAAATCCATGTCTCCAGAAGCATCTTCTGATCCAGTTATGTCAGACAGAATGAGGGGCGTTCCATCACCCCCAAATTCCTCAGTGTCAAGAACCATACCCATCGCAATCCCAGCAATCATGCATTTTACAGGAACACCAGCATCTTGTAATGCCAGGCAGCCTCCACAAACAGAGGCCATGCTGTTCAATGATAGGTGCTAAATAATAAGACCCAAATCACATAGTATGATAGCAAACACTCAACATGAAATACTTGGACAAAGAGAGGTTTTTAGCACCCAAAAAACTATATCAAAAGTAAGATCTTGTGATTGTATAACTAAAACATTAGCACTTTTTATGGCTTCTGACCTTGAGGAGCCATTGCTTTCTGTGATTGTACTCTCAACCCGTACTGTGTAAGGAAAATCATCATCAGAAGGCAATATAGGTTTGAGAGCTCTCTCCACGAGCATTCCATGGCCGATTTCTCTTCTACTAGGTGCTCCTATCCGGCCCACTTCTCCAACACATGATGGAGGAAACAGGTACTGGAAGATTAGAACAATGTCAGAAAGCATCCAAATGCAAAAGTTTCAACAAGCAGGAATTATAATAGTGTAATCAGTTAAAATGCTATATAGTATTCAATTATGAAACACAGCAGCTAAACGGAGTGCAGAGAATGACTACCTTTTCAGAAGAAATCAAGTAGGAAAATTTTTACAAGCAAAAGGTTTGCTTCATATATAAATACTCTAGATCCTTTAAACTTCATTAAATACCCATGACATAAGAAACCGAATGGTTTGTTTTCAGTAATATAAACAAGATGTTCCCGCTATTTGAAGGACCCATAGAATAGGAACTTATATACAATTAAAAGAAACTAAAAGGGCTCCTGGTTTTAATGTAGCGTTATTATTGTTAACTCCCTTGGATTGGAGTAGTGGATTTTTTTAAAAAAGTTTATTTTGGTCTTTGAAATTTTATTTTGCACAATTATGTTTTTTTATGCCTAAATTAGCACTCAATTGCATGTTTTTTTTACGAGGAATGGTTGAATTGAAGGACTGAGGACTTAAGTGAAAAAAACAGATAAAATAGGTGGCAACTTTGAAATTTATTTGAAAAGTGCATTATAGCCTCCCATCTTTTTTAGCTATTAGGTGATCAGTCCCTTTAATTTTAGAAAAATCAATTTTGGTATCAAACTTTATTTTTTTTATTTTTCAATTCTTTTTGGGTGGGAAGAGAGAGGGGAATCGCCGGATTCCGGTGTAGAGAGAAAAGGTTGTCGTTGACAATGATTCTGACCACTAAAATTATTGATTTTTATACCAAATGGTTTCATATTATGAGAGGAGTTCAAATTAGGTGTTTCCTTGGAAGTATCTATAACAACAGATTGGAGCTTGGGAAAAGTTTTGGTTTTAGGTTGATTTTGGGTTTTGAGGTGGGTTTTTGCGTTTTTGAAGGTCATGGATTGGTTTAACATGGTTCCTATAGTATTTTCTAGATGTTTTGGAAAAAAAATGGGTTGAAAATGAGTTTTTGAAAGAAAAAAACAGGAACCCTATTTTTCCGGCAACCATAGCGGCCACAATCTAGGGGGTTGATGACGCATCGTCTATTTTTTTCAAAATAAATTGGGGCGGACGACCCATTAACTTAAAAAAAAATAAAGGCCTAGCGCTTGGCCTAACCTCATGCTTCTCTTTTCTTTTTTTCTTTTGATTTTTTTAATTAATAGCTTTTTTTTTGTCTTTTTTAAAATAATTTTTAACTTTATATTTTCATTAATACCCCTTCTTTGTGATTCCTTTTTGTTTATTTAGCTTTTTTTAAGTAGATATTATTTTTTAATTATATTGGATGTGTTTAATTTTTTAAAGGACTAGTATGATTCATCTGTAATTTATATATATATTTTATATAGATTAAATTTATTTTTAAAAAATAAAAAATATTTATTTTTTTATAATATTTTTAACATGTGCAGTCTTGCATATAATTTTTTTTCTTTTTATTTTATTCAATAAATGTTATGTATGTGTCGATTTCTTTTACAAATAAATTTTAATAAATAAAATCATTAAACACAATCGGGTAAATGACTCGTGTTGCGATATTAAATATTTTAATCTATATTTGTCTCTTAATTTTTCTAATTTTATTTTTATTTATCGTTAATGATTTTTTTTTCATTTATTTACATTGTAGTTCTTGATTTATTTAATTAAATGTATGTATAAGTTTTTCAATTTACATTTATGAAATTTTTTATATAAAAAAACACGTTGAAAAATTCTATATGTTTAATTTTTTTATCATTTACTAATGTTTTCAATTTGATTCTTATTATTTTGATTTTTGATTTTTTTTCCTTGACCCTTTTATAAAAGTTTATGGTTTTTAATTTCACCCTTCAATCCAAGTTTATAGTGTATTTTTTTTTTCATTTTGGCCCTCTTTTTTTTTTTTCTTTTGTTAATGTTTTTATTCTTTTCAATTTAACTCTCAAATTGAATATTTGTTGTTAATGCTTTCAGTTTGATGACCCGAGTCATGAATTTAAAAAGTTGATATCCTTTTTTTCTCATTTTCTTTTCTTGTCATTCGATATTGTTTTTTTTAAAGAAAAAATGGTTTTATGGTTTTTTTCAATTTCTTTTTCTATCAAATTATTTCAATCTAATGACCTAATAGACATGTAATCTGGACTGATCTCATGTCTAGGTTACGAGTTTCACATGTTAGCCTAGTTTTGCCCAGGGTAATATTTTTTTTAATTTATTTGTTATTGTTGTTGCCTCATTTTTTTATCATATTATTAAATTAATCAAAATTTAACCTGATTATCGAATTTCTCTTACTTCTTTAAAAACATAATCGTCTCCTAAATTTTCCTTTTCAAGTTAAAGGCCAGCCACCAATCTAGTTATTCACATATGATATTTGAATATACCTGCAGTACCCTTCTTGCTTTCTTAATTCCATATTCAAAAAAGATAAATAAACAATGTTTATAATGTTTAAATTTTGTTCTTTTGGTTTTTTGATGGGACAAAAGGGACTAGCAGTGCGAATATACATAGCTAGATCACCATTTTTTAATCTCCAAAGCCTTTCTAAAGTTATTCATATTCTAAGAGCAAAAGTAAATTTCTAAAGTACTTACTGGTAGAGGGAAAAATATGGAAGATAAAACGCGGCGTGAACCTTGAAACAATTTTATTAGACATGTCTAATTGAACTAAAAGATTGGTCGATTTAATTTCGAACAGCATGGTGAGAAAAGGTTACTATAGAAATGATAAAGCCTAAATGATCTTGTAAATTAAATTCACACTTCACAGCTATAAGCATTAAGAGAAGCAGAAACTCTTGGCTGTTAGATGACTCCAATTTATTAATAAAAAACAATTTCAAAAAGGAGATCATGGTAAACAGACCTGTAGATAGAACCTCTTGAATTCCTCTTCGTCCACAAGGTTGTCTACTCTTTGTGCCATTTGTTTATCACCAAGTGTAACAACTGCTAGTGACTGTAAAAGAAAAACATCCTCAACGATCACCAACAACATTATGTGTGCAAATATAACTACATGGTAGGGGCACTGATCTCCAAACATTATCAACTAGAAGATGCTAACTTATTGAAAGACAAGAAAAATGCTTAAAATAATGGTTGACAAATGAAAAATTGTCCACCATGATATACAGAACTGATCAAATTTGTTTATTTGGAAGGAGAAGAATTTAAAATCACCAAAAAAGTTGGTTGATGGACAGATAATTGGTGCCTTTACTGGAAGTGGTGAAATCAAAGAAGGTATGCCGGGTGGATCTATAAACAATGGCACTGTTTTAACAAGGATAAGAGATTATTCAGTAGGAAAAGGATTAGAAACAGAAAAGAAATGAGCAGATAACGAGAAAACACAGCTATTAACTAAGTCAACATAAGAGTCACTTCATAAGTTCTCAAGCCATTTTTAGTTGTCACTTGAAGGAGAAACACTTGAAATTAGTCAACAAACAAAAATATGATGGATAAGCTTGTTCAGCAATGAAGGGGGTAGAATCACATAACATCATAACCCATTCACGTTAATGTTTTTGAGCATTTGCTTGTATAAGCGAGTGAGATAAGATACAAGCATAGAATCAGGTAAACCACTGCATGTTTCCTACAGCAAAAATACATTTAATCAAACCTGTGTTTCCCCACGTGTGAAAAGAGCACTTCCGTGTGCTCTGGGAAGTATTCCACATCTGGAATCAATTGGACGTATCCTGTCTGGAGTTCTCCCGTCGCTTCTTTTTCCTCCCTGTAAAAAAATGCAATGTAAAAAGAAAATTACATGTGAACATGTCAGCATCAATCATAGTCTCATTCATGGAAAAATCACATCCTAACTGACTCCATACTGTTGGCACTTGGAATTTTTCTAACCATGGCAACTTTCCAGTACATTATAATGTGACAGGTAAGAGCAATAGGATTTTTTTATATGGTAAACCATAATTCCAAATGGAGCCAAAGTTTAAGTTACACGCAGTTTTTCTTTTTTTCAAAAGAAAATAGTAAACAATTCAATAATGTTACAAAATGAAAATATTAGGTTACAGCATGGACAGTAGTAATGCCCTTGAAGTGAAAGATACCTTTCTGTTGGGAAAATGTAAAATTCTCGCGTGCCACAAGAAACCAAATATGTGTTTGAATGTCCAAGAAAATTAAAGTCTGAATCTAACATTGCCGGATGCAATTTTCAAAAGAAAAGATAAAAAGAAAGAAAGAAAGAATTGGGCATGTCTGTGTCTGTGTCAACCTTATTGCTGTGGGTAAGTGGGAAGGGAAGTGAATGGGACCATAATTAATGACTCTCCTGAGTCCTCTTAAACGAAGGAATGTAAAGTTATTTTTATTCATCTACTTTTCCAACTTCCACGGACCACAAACCAACATACCTCAACAATACGTTTCCGCAAGAATTTGGATGTAACTTCTTTAAATACCAGCTTCACATCTACCTCAGAAAACAACTAGAAAAGGAAAATCAAAATAAAGTGTCAAAAAGCTTGCAAATCACACATGATAAAAAGACCACGAGCACCAAAATTGAGTTGGAATTACCAAGGGAGAGAATTTGCGTCCAATTGGCTTTATGTGGACATCACCTTCATCCACTTCACCATCTACAACAATTTCCTCATCCTCATCTTCAACCTCTAGCAAGTCTGCAACTGTTTCAGGGGTTCCAAATCTTTCATCCTTGCTTACATATCCCTTTTCTGTAAGTATACTAAGCACCTTTTCTTCCAGTGATGCAAGGGCTTTTCTTCTTGGTACTTTGCTTGTAATTTGCAATATTTTCACCAATTCATCACCAGCAATTTCCTGTACAAGGAACAGTATAAACATTAGTATCATTATTTTTTTTTCTCTTGGCAAAGTAAGTGTACTCAAATAATAATTTGAGCAAGATGACAAAGGTAAGCTGGAATCACAAGATTGGCCATAAATCACTAGGATGGATAACTGGGCAGCTCAAACCTGCTACATTAAAACAGGTCCTTTCAGTCTGTAAAATCATGTCTCAATTTGATGCAATTAACTTAAGGTATTGCTTGACATGCAACATCCCTCCATAGTACTGCACATCAATAGCATCATGTGCATAACTCTCGGAAAATATGATACCAAAAGGAACATTGCAAGATAAAGCTTCCTCAATGGGCACAAATGCAAAATGGAGAACACGTAATATAAGCTTTATCTTAGTTGCTGATAGTTCTGCTATGCAAATGCATCATACATTTAGTGCCATTATCAGAACAGAAATGATTTGTATAATACAGAATCAAGTTCTTCAAGAGTACCCTTGAATCTATTATCCAGCTTTTACCAAATAAAGACAGCCTAATATTAAATCAGAAAACAGTTTAACAGTTAAAGAAGCAGTAGCTATTAAAAAACATCTGGCAGGAAAGGATGATGTATAATAAAGATAAACAGAAACTATACCTCCACATGCTTATACAGCTCAGCAGGAGGTAATTTGATTGCATCAAGCATTTTAGCTTTCCCACACTTCTTCACCAAAACACCCACCTCATTGCAAATTGCCCGCACTGCATCCTGGCTTTAGTGAACATGCAAGAATTAAGGTAAAACAGTTGAACATGCCCTGAAAAGGGCAAAAGCATGCATCAGATCTGCCAAACATCAATACAACCAGTCCCTAACCAATAAAAGGATAAAACATGAGGATACATGGATTATATTTTCTCATCGGTAACATGTTATACAGCAACTTAATTTTCTTGCCTCGGTAAATAACAGCTCATAATGAAGATCACAACAACAACATATATAGCAATCATATTGTCTGTCAATTCATAGCCACACTGTGGCATCAAGAATGTGACCACTGTCAAATAACTGAAAACAAACAAAATAATGAGTGCTGACTAGCATAGGGTACACCAATCAGCTAAGCAGCTATTGCTGCATATTGCACAGAAACAGTCACAGATTATACACAATATATACTTTTTCTGATAGGTGATACACTAAATATATCTACTTCAGTTCATGATGAAATATGAGAAAATTGTACGCAACACACTTTAATCAAAGAAACAACCTGCCCAATTTGTACTGCATCAAGCAACTTTTCTTCTGTAAGAAAATTACAATAACCCTGCAAGCAATAGAGGTAATGGATTGTGAAGTTCATTAGACACATATCATTAATATAGTTATCGTATCATTACTACGGTTAACAAACTGTACCTAATTAATTAAGTTCCTCATGATGTACTGAAATGCAAGTGTATTTTCAGAATCATTTCATTCTGTAATCTTAGGTTAATGCAAGAGAAATGAATGAACAGGTAGAAAGAAAAAGGCAAAAAGAAAAGCATACGTAAAAGTTATCTAGAAAGAGAATCAGCCAATTAAAATCTAAATCTGTGAGACTATGACCATATAAGCTAATTTACTTCTATGTTTTTCTACCAAATGAATTAAAAAAGACATCCACACAAGGCCTAAACATGTTTTATTTTCAACCCCAGGGTATATAAGTTTTTGATTTGAAAGGTAGCATCCTGAGCAGTATCCTAAAATGTCAGGATTTGACAGAAATAGCATAAGTACCAGCAACGCCCAGCTTATTGATCAGGAGCTTATTGATCAGGAATGATAGGAGTACTGCTGTAATAGGGTTATGTTTATCATGTTGCTCAGTTCCTTCCAAGAGGATATGATGAGTAGTCTGGAAGCAGTTTGGTCAATGACCAATTACTCAGGCTAGTTTAGATAACTCCTAAAAAGTGAAGCTGCAAGGAGTAAATGAGGTATTTTGCTAGGCCACAATACAAGGACCCAAACTAAGTCTATTGCTCACACTTCCTTGCAGTGCCAAGACAAAAGGTTATAATAAGAGAACTTGTTCATCACATCCCAAAAACAGAATAATTAATTATTGAGGATTAAAGCCCATCTGGGTTGCAATGAGTTTTCTTCTTTCATGACAATGGTGCTTTTTAGTCAGTACTTAACCAGCACGTGAAAGCAAATGATCTTCGAGCCTTTGAAAATTCAAGAGGACTACTTTGACTCCTCAGACCATCACATTAAAGTGATGGCAATGATAGTAAGGCATCTCTAATAATCTCTTGAAAATTGTCCTTTCCCAACAAATGTGGAATTGAATGCATATGCCAAGTGAAACAGAATTTTTGATTTTACACAAAATGCACTCTCAATGATGTGTCCAATGAAGTGGTAAATGGTGCATCCACATCATATGAAGGTTTAACACAAAGGCCAACATCCATAACTACATATTTCTATCTTAGTTTGGTGTACTGAAAGGTTAGGGATGCCCTGGATGGAATCTGACTCCATTGAATATACTATGCACTTATACTGCACACAGTGAACTGCCACAAGCATGATCCAGCAAAAATTTCATTTCAAAAAAATGATACACGCAAAAAGGCCTTGCAGTCCAGATAATTATCGAAGAACTATGGGTTGACCTCTATCATAAATATTGCACTGTCTGTACCAGCCAGCAATAAATCCAATTCTGACTCTTCCATCTCCTTGGTTGTTGGATTCACAATAAACTTATTGTCAACAAGGCCAACTCGAACTCCTGCAATTACTTTTGTATTTGGTACTTCTGAAAGAGCTCTGTTGCAATCAAGTTTAAGAAGTAAGAATAAGTACACAATAACATGATATTTGGAACTTCAACACTTCAAGAACAGGAAGATTAAAGAGCAACACTTGAGGTAAGACTCACACAGCTATTCCAGCTGCTGTGACAGCCAAAGAATCAGGAGAATGCAAACCATCATAGCTCAAAACCTGTTCAGAAGAGGTTATGGTAATTGGTAATTCTTAGCAAATTCATAAATCCAGTAAGACAACGACATTAAGTCAAATAGCAGCCCATCAAATTTCAAAATGTTGATTGATGATTAAGCATTGATTACTAGTAGACAAGCATAAAGGAACATACATGACAGACTCAAGTTAATGCAGTGGGCATAACATGGTCACGCAAATACAAGTCAGCTCTTGTTTAAGGTTAAAATTTTCAGAATTGTCTACTTGGCAGCTTTTATTTCCTTTCGAATAACCAAGTTAAAATCAGTTGAGAAAATACAAACAAACCACACAAGGCTTACAGCACCAAGAAATAGTTTCCCAGGAGTTCGAAAAAAAATTAAGCTTGCGAACATTTAAGACATGAAAACTGCCAGTTAGTGCAAAAATGTTGAATGGTAGATGACAAAAGATAGGAAAAACAAATTCTTGGTATCTAATCCATAACAACCATTTTCTCCCTAGAGCTATTTCTTATATTTCTCTTCCGATTCTATATCTCTAGTTATCCCTCTTTATTTGCTCCTCTCCCTCCATTCCAAAATATCAACAGAAAACAAACAATTCCAAAGTCTTTGCTAGGTTCTCCACAAAGAAAATGGTTCCTAACTTTCTTTCCCAGGACCTTTGTATGAAATATAATTGAGTGGCAACCTTATATATCTTTTGTAAATGTAATTTTGCAAAAAATAATAAAAACCAAAACAAAAAAATAAGACTGCATGATGTGCTTCTTAAACTGAATAAAGACAATCCATGGAGATACTAAGAACAATATCTAAGCAGGCAAAAAAAAAAAAACTTTAAGACTTACCCAAGATAGTATCTGGGTTTCATGGTAGAAGCCCTTGAACATGGTTGGGCGCAAAGGCCTGTCTATCAATCTACAAATAAGAACCTAGAAGCAACCAAAGAACAACTACATAAAAGATATGTGACAAAAACATTTTCCAAAGGTAGAGAGAGAGTAGAGTTTGTAAGAGAAATACTGCAATATGTTTCTGGAAAGTAACAAAAGCTACATAAATTCTTTTATCTTTGCTCTTCATCAAGTTATCCAAGTAAAAATGGCTAGAGAAATAATATTTAAGAAAAATATAGTGTAGCTCAAGCCTCACAATCCTAGTTAATAGGTTCATGTGATATGAGGCAGAGAGAAAGAGTTTGACATTGTAGGCACACATAACATCATAAATGGCACCTGTGGTATAAGATATTTACCATATTATGAACTAGACATATATATGGTATATCGTACAACTGTTACGGTCTACATAATCTGAATTTATACTCATGTTCATGTACCTTGCACTTGTGTTCATAAATCAATTATAAATTCTTGGCTGACAAGAGTGTGAGGTTTTTGATTAATGATGCAGTATCACCATTCAAATTTTCATTTTCTTTACGATATTGTAGAAAACAGGACATCAGCATTATGTAAAAATTTTAGCAGCTATTTACATCGTGTAGTTTCCAATTATCAGACAAATTATGTAATATCCATTAACATGAAAGCAAAGACTTGCAGAATTTCTGACTTATGCTAAGACTTGCGAGCAAATTAAACTCACGCAAACAAAATACACACTATAAAGGAATGAAGTTAAAAATCTTAGATTGAAAGGTGATAGTTAAAGACAACTGATTCAGCATCTGCTAAATTAAGCATTTTTGTACTTGTAAGAGAAGGTTAGCACCTCATGATCTTTTAACTTCCCTTCTCGTTTGAAAAATCCTCCACTAAAGCAATAGCAGATGAATAGAATAAATATTAGTCTTCTTCACAAAATTTTGAGATAAATTCCAAAAAGTTGAAAACACCAGGCATACCTAGTTCGACCTGCTGCAGAAAATCGCTCTTGATAATTTACAGATAGAGGATAAAAATCAGAAGGCTCACTAGGAACATCATCCAAACAAACAGATGTATAGACAATCTACAAAAAAAAAGAAGAAATAGTGTTAAGATTTCACCAACCAGACTAGCTAGCACCCACCTACGGAATACAAACTTAAACTCATTGCTGGGGGAGCCTTTTAATTCACAACATATCATTAACTTCTGCTCGTGAAAGTACACCAGGTCTTTTGGTAACTCCCACGCAAACTAATAAGACAGCACAAGTTAATAAAAGTTGAACATGGATCTCATTTCCAGTAACAAAGAATCAAAGTTCAAAAGTTTACATATCGAACAAGTCAACAATTTATTTCTTTGATATAAAAAAATAGCACTTATACACCCATCTGCACAAATTATAACTTACAGTTTCCCCATCCGTCACAGTGACAGAACCACTAGCTTGTCTCCCAATATGACCCGTCTCAACCAATATCTACAGGAAAAAAAAATTCATCAAAACCACCCTAAATTACACTGATAGTTTGATTATTCAAACAAAAAGATATAAAAATCAAACACAAGTTCACATTTCATAATTTTTTACCATTACTGATAAAACTCCACGATGCTATTCATTATCCAAAACAAAATGTGTTAAAATTACACAATTTCTGCCTATAAAAAACCTCGGAAATTTAAATATAAAATCATCGAAACCACAAAAGAATGAAAAATGAAAAATGAACTAAGCATATTAATAAACTTACATGTCTGTCACCGACGGGGATTTTGACAGAAAAAGGCTGAGGCAAAGACTGAGGGGCGTCATGTGCCACAGAAGTTTCCTCGAAAGCATTGACAACAGTAAACAACCTTTCACGCTTTCTTCTTGATAGAAGCAGAGAAAGCGAAGAAAAGTTGGATTTTGCAGAATTGGAGAAGCGAGGGCAATTTGGGGAGAGAGAGAGCTTGCAGCGATGATTAGAGAGTGAACATGGAGGGTTGTGTGTGTAATTAGGTCTGTGATGGAGAGTACTGGTGCTAGGATTCGCAAGCATTTTTTCCTGCGTTTTTCAGTTTCAGTGGCTTTGGCTTTGAGAGCGAGACACAGCAGAGAAGAAGAGAGATTATCCGTTTCAAGGCGCGCAGAGAGAGCTGATGTGGCAAGTAGTATCAGGTGTGTTTGTTTACGCGTCATGTGTTTTTTTAAAAAAATTAATTTTTTAACTTTAAATTAATATTTTTTTAATATTTTGTATTATTTTTATATTCTAATTTTAAAAATAAATCTTAAAAATAAAAAAAATATTATTTTAATTTATTTTAAAATAAATCAAACATAAATACTATAAGTTAAATGACATCATTTCATATCATAATTTTATTATCAAATAGCTTAAAAGATAAATAATAAGAATACAAATGATATATAATTTAATCTTAAATAATGTTAATACACACACACACACATTGCAATAAATTCTATTCTTTATGCATATTTAATTGAAATTCATAATTTATGTTGATTTTGAAAAGAAATATTAAAAAAACTAAAAGAGCTCATGAAAACACTATATATTTACTCTATTTTTACTGTAGATTCTAATAGTATTTTTCATTTTAAAGCTCTTTTTCTCGCAGGTTTTCTCACGCATTGTTTTAACTCTCATCTCTTTTGTTTTTCTTAACTTTTATTGCTTGAAAAGAGTTGATGGATGTCCACCACGTTTATTTTTTCAACTTTGTCTCCTCTCTCTTCTGCCCTCTGTTTTTAGTTCTTGAAGAGCAAAAACTCATGGTGAATGAACAAATACATCAAGCCTTGGCCCTTTTAAATCAGAGAATGTAAGTTATTGTTACCTCTTTTTTGGTTCCCACACAAAAAATAAAAAAATACAAAAAAAAAGAAATATATTTAGAAGAAATCAAAAAATAATAGAAGCAAGAAAAGAATGCTGGAATGTCGAAGAAAGGTTAGAATTGGTTGAGGAGGTTTAGAAATACAATAATTGAAATTCGGTGTTATATTTTTGACTAATGAGAGCCTTGTTGGCAAAGAAAATTCAAGTTGAGGAAGAAAAGTCCAAAATCAGATGTTTATAGACTCAATTAAATTTTCTCTAAGGTTTAATTGAATTTATGGAGGGTTGGATTGTAAGAAAAATTGATTTTAAAGTCAATTTAGTTTTTTATTGGATGAAATTAAAGTTCTGGGGTCCAATTATAATTTTGAAGAATTAATTTGCTTAAATCAGGGGTTTAATTGCATAATTATTGAAGTTTGATGGCCAATTAGGGACTTAATTGAAACAATCCGAAACCAAGGACCAAACCAGAAAAGGCGCTAAAATTAAGGGACACAATTACAATTTTGGCAAGGATTTGATTACAAAGCTGCAAGAAATTCAATGGCTGAATCAAAAGAAACCAAGCGGCGCCGTTTCACCATGTCATTGTCTGCAACAGCTGGTGTTCTTTGATAATTAAGGAAGGAGACGTTGGCAGCGATAATGGAGCCGTTTCCAAATCAAGAAGGGAGTGTATCACGACTGACAACCCTCACCACCGTGATGCACGCCGGCTTACCAAAAACATTCTCATCCTCCGGCTATAAAAGCCAGAAGAAAAACCGAACGCAGAGGAGGACGGAAAGGAGAAAGACGAGACAGAGAGGGAGAGAAAGAGAACAGCGAGAATAAAAAGAAACAGAGGGAGAGAGGAAGGAGAACTGGGCAGCACAGGAAGAAGATAACAGAGGATCAGCCGAACAAGAAGCAAGAAAAAAACCAACAGCAACCAGCCTCCATCGTTGCTGTCCCTTGACCTTTGGAACCAGAGGCAGGGGAATAAAACCAAAGAAACAGAAGCAAAGGAAGAAACCCAGAGAGAAAGTCCAGAATAATAAAAAGAACGCAAGACCAGAATTGTCATCATCTTCAATTCTTCTAGAAATCAGGTGCGTTCGTCTTCATATTCTCTTAAATCTACAAATGGGCATATACACTGTGCGAAGGTAATTTAATTACCTTCGCACTGTTCATGCACGCGTGAAACAAATTCACTCATGCATGAACTAGGCCAGGCTTGCTGGGTCCAGCCCCGCCACACGGGCCGGGCCCAAAAAAATTAAATTCATCAAAAAATTTTTTTTTTTAAAATGTGATTTTCCGCAAATTTTTTTATTGCATTTTGATCAATACCGATTTGTATTTTTATATTGTAAAGATATAAATCCAGTATTAAAATACCCAGTTTTCGTCAAGATATTAAAAAAAATAAAAAAAATGTTTTGTTTTCATGCATACGGCCAAGTCTCTCAAAAATAAATAAAAAAAACATATTGTATTTGAATACAACAAAGAAAATATTGTATTTGAATACAACAAAGAAAATTTCAAAAATATGTTTTTGGTATGCATTTTGCTTTAATAACCAGTTCATTAAAGTCGCGAGAACTAGGCCAACATTTCAAAAATTCCAAAAAAAATATTTTGTTTTCTTTTAATATCTAAGGTTATGATCTTATATGTAAGACGTATTCCGGATATTAAATTCTTTTGTTGACGTTAGAATTACCCGATAAGATAAGGATCTTCTTACCGAGGAGGACTTTTCTTAAATCATAGACGGATCAACAACTAGAAAACACGACAAGACCTTATATTTTATCAGACAATTAAACAATGCAGCCTACCTTAGGTAGAACGTATTTGGGGTGCTAATACCTTCCATTTACGCAACCAATCTCCGTACTCGATCTCTAAGACCAGTTAGGGTTCCTAGTGATCAAAATACTAGGTGGCGACTCCCACTCTATTTTTCCACTAAAAGACAAGAATTCCTTGTTTCCCCACATTTGCCACATTATATAAAATTTTAAGGGTGGATGTTTTTGCTAGCGACGCAGCACACGTGCGACATAAGTTAGGGAAACACTTGGTGGATGAATAATTATAATTATAATTATATTATTATTATTATAATTATTATATTATTATAACATACACTAAAACTGTTCAGTGTTTCACTGTGCAGTCCACCGTGAAACGCTAAGCTGTTTTTTTTTTGTTTTTAATTTTTTTTTGCTTTTTATGCCCTTTTGGGTTTTTTTTTTTTTTTGCTTTTTTTTGTGTTTTTTTTAATGAATTTTTTTTTGTTTAATTTAGTCTGTTGATTTTAAATTTTTTTTTTAGTTATCAAACTTTCATGACACGGATCCCGGGTTTGACGGGTTAACCTCGTTTGACGAGTTAACCCGAAATTTTTTTTTTTGCTTTTTTTAAAGTTTGACGAGTTAACCCGGAATTTGTTTTTTTTTCTTTTTAATTAATTTTTTTTCGTTTAGTTTAGTTAAGTTTTTTAATGTTAAATTTCTTTCTATTTAATTATCAGAGTTTCATGACACATATCCCGGGCTTGACGGGTTAACCCGTCAATTTGTTTTTATATTTAGTTATCAAACTTTCATGACGCGAATCCTAGATTTGACGGGTTAACCTGGTTTGAAGGGTTAACCCAGTTAATTCAGATTCTTTTCTTTTTCTTCATTAGTTTTTTTCTTCTTGTTGGTTTTTTTTCTTTGTTTTTTTAATTAATCTATTTAATTATCACACTTTTATGACACGACCTTGCAGCCAGACTCACATTCAAGGCTCTTGGGTCTAGTGTTGCAGCCAGACTCACTTAAACTTGAATCATGTAAGTTTAATATTATTATTAATATTATAAATATTACTCTTGGGTCAAGCGTTGCAACTAAACTAAAGGCTTTTGGGCATATCTTTCAGAAAAACCTAACACTCTTAGATCTTAGCATTTTTTGATATTTTTTATGCAAGAAAAAAAATTTAACCCGTGGTGCGTGCCTTTGTTTTTTTTTTTTCCCTTTTTAAGCATTTTACTATGGATTGCACAGTACAATCCACAATGAAAAAGCTGATGCCTTTATTTTTTTTATCTTTTTTAATTATTTTTTTAATTTAGTTTCTTAATATTAAATTTTTTCTATTTAATTATCAAACTTTCATGACATGGATCTCAGGTTTGACGGGTTAATCCAGTTTATTCAGATTTTTTTCTTTTTCTTGATTAGTTTTTTTTCTTCCTGTAGGTTTTTTTTCTCTTTGCTTTTTCCTTTTTAATTAATCTTTTTTTAATTTATTTCATTAATAATAAATCTTTTTTCTATTTAGTTATCACACTTTCATGACACGAATTCCAGGTTTGACATGTTAACCTGATTTGGCGGGTTAACCCGGTTGATTCAAATTTTTTTTTCTTTTCCCTCATTAGTTTTGTTCTTCCGCTTTCATCTTTTAATATTATATGCAGTTCACAGTGAAAAGGCTGAAGCCTTTAGTTTTTGTTTTTTTTTGTTTTTTTTTATGCCTTTCACTGTGGACTGCACAGTGGAGTCCACGGTGAAAAGGATGATGCCTTCTTTTTTTTAATTAATTTTTTTATTTAGTTTGTTGATATTAATTTTTTTTCTATTTAGTTATCAGACTTTCATGACACGGATTTCAGACGGTTTAACCTAATTAATTTAGATTTTTTTTTCTTTTTCTTCATTAGTTTTTTTCTTCTTATAAGTTTTTTTTTTCTTTTATTTTTTCTTTTTATTTAATATTTTTTTATTTAATTTAGTTCATCAATATTAAATTTTTTTCTATTTAGTTATCGACTGGTGCTTTTAGTTTTTTTTTCTTTTTGCTTTTTTGCTGTTTTTATGTCTTTAACTGTAGACTGCATACTGAGTCCACATTGAAAAGGCTGATGCCTTTTTGTTTATTATTTTTTCTTTTTTAATTATTTTTTTTCGTTTAATTTAGTTATCAAACTTTCATGACACGGATCCCGGGTTTGACGGGTTAACCTGGTTTGACGGGTTAGCCTAGTTAATTTTGTGTTAACCTGTCAATTTTTTTTCTATTTAGTTATCAAACTTTCACGACACGAATCCAAGGTTTGACGGGTTAACCTGGTTTGAAGGGTTAACCCAGTTAATTCAGATTTTTTTTCTTTTTCTTCATTAATTTTTTTCTTCCTTTTGGTTTTTTTCTTTGTTTTTTTCTTTTTAATTAATCTATTTAATTAACACACTTTTATGACATGACATTGCAGCCAGACCCACATCCAAAACTATTGGGTCTGATATTACAGTCAGACCCACTTAAACTTGGGTCATACAAGTTTAATGTTATTATTAATATTATAAATATTACTCTTGGGTCAGGCGTTACAGCCACACCCAAGACTCTTGGGTATAGCTTTGCAAAAAGACCTAATACTTTTTAGATCTTAACTTTTTTTTGATAATTTTTATGCAAAAACCATTGACCCGCGGCATCGCGGGGGTCATGTAACTAGTCATAACTAGTCCTTAACAATCAATTTTCAAACATTTCTATAAAAAAAATATAAGAATATAAAAAAATTTCTGTAAAACTTCTCTAGTCTTTTTGTTTAATAAATGTAGCTATTTCCAAAAATAATTATATATTTAGCATTTTTTTCATATTTTATTTTATATTAGATATAAAAAAACAAAAAAAAATCACGTACAAGCAAAAAACTAATAAAAGAATAATCGACAATAAAGCGGAAAAAACAACAAGTTGAAAAACATTGAAATGAAAATGTGAAAAGAAAAAAAAATTATTTGAAAACAAATGAGAGAAAAATAAATAAAATATGATAAATCTAATATTCTTTTTTATATTTTTCATATCCTAATTATATATTAGAATTTTTTATGAAGTTCTAATCGAACAATCCCAAATGAGAGTTTTCCAAGGTTTTTCCCAATAAATATTTTCCAACAAGTTCTAACCTCTTTCCTTTGCAACAGAGAAGAGAAGGCTGCCATTTCATATAAAAATATTTCTCTAAAAAGAAAATATAAAAAGTAGCTATCTCTTTCAAAAGAATTCAAGAAGATAAAAAAAAAAAAGAATAGAAAAGAAAATATAAAACACTTCATCTCTCTCCTCCAAATAAACAAAATAATTATAATAAAAAAAAACAAAACAAAAAATAAAAAAAATCACCACCAACACAGGTTTGCAGTATAGGCCAGCTATGCATGACTGACCTAGGCAAAAGGAATTTGGGAATGTAATATTAACTGTGTTGTAAAAAAATTAAAATAATTTTTTTTATTTTTTAAAATTATTTTGATGTGTTAATATAAAAAATAATATTTTTTTTTAAAAAAATTATTTTAATATATTTTAAGCGAAAAATACTTTGAACCGTCATCGCTATCATAACTCCAAATAGGTCCTAAAAATTAGAGAGTTTGGAAGTGGAGTTATGGTTGTTTTTTAAAGTGTTTTTTTTTAAAATATATTAAAATAATATATTTTTTTATTTTTTAAAAATTATTTTTAATATTAACATATTAAAATGATTTAAAAATATTAATTTAAAAAAAACAATAAATTTTTTTAATTTTTTTAAAAATATTTTTAAAACAAAAAACCATACATATATTCCATCCCATTACTAACCACCACGTCACAACCTCTAAATTGAGCAATAAACTAGTCCAAACCGCAGCCACCATCATCTCACCACGAGCTCTCACAATCTAGCCAAACCCTGAAGAGCTACTCTTGACCAAGCAGGCAATCAGTTTTTTTTCCTAGAACGAGCTGCGAACCCACAACAAATTCGATCCACCACTACGACCATGAAGTCTATTTGAACAATTAACGCTCCAGTCAGACTTGAACCACCCAAGCACCGACCACCCACCATCCCAACCACCCACCATCCCAACCACATAACCAGCAACATGTCCTTAGCCGCCAAGAATGGCAGTAATGTTGTTTGAGGGAGAGGAAGCATTAAGATCCAAAAAAATACTCCCAATCTCTTTTGTAGTTGGTGGTGAGTTGCACTACCCCCGATGATTTCTAAATTTGAATTCTAATTATTGTAGAAGTTTTTAACGTTGAGAATCATATTTTTTAGTTGAAGATTTCAAATTCAAAATTTTCAGTTTATTGTGGCTAGATTTCCAAAATTCGAGAAAAATAGCCTTTATGCATGATTTCTAAATTCAAAATTATTAAAAACATATATGTGTTTGAGGTTATGTTGTGTGTCTATGTATTATTTGTCTTTTGTATTGATTGTTTTTATTATTTTATTTTATTTTACTTGAGTAGAGTCTTGGGACCACAATATTATTAAGAATATGATTTATTTTTATAATATTTATTTATTTTTTCAAATAAAATGCTTTATGGTTACCTTAGAATTTATATAATTTATACAAGACCAGTCTTAGAAATCATAGTTACTTTTAAAATTAGATAACGAACTCTTTTATCTCTTATTTATACTTTTAGTTTACCTAAATATCCCATGTGACAGAATATCATGAAATTCTATTAAATGATTTCATAATTTTATTTGTAAAAAGCATAGTTGAAAAATAATAAAAATTTAAATGGTTTATATTATAGCTTTTGCATTATTATAATTTTTTAAATAATTTAAGAAACCTATGATAAAACTCATTTAGTGTTAGAAGAATTGTTTATTTCCTATCATCTAAAGATGTTAATAAAAAAAACATGCAATATTAAATTTTATAGTATAACCTTTCAATAGTTTGAGTAAAAAACAACACTAATATTTGTCATAACCTAATTTTAGGTTATTCTCTATAATTTATTATTTTTCCTTTTAAAATAAAAAAATTAAAAATAAATAATAATACCAAGAAAATTGACGATTTAACAAAAGGAAGCCAAGGAGGATTTCAAATGTATAAAAAAATTAAGTTGTAATTTTGGATGAAATCAAGAGTTTAATTGTACCCTATTATATCCAAGACTTGAGAGACAATACAAATTCAAGGTCAAATTAAATCATTATTGGATGCATTTGTATAAAAATTAAGCCAAAAGATATAATTATATTTTTAATAGGTCAATTTGACTTAATCATGAGCCAAATTAAAAAGTTTAACTATGTTTAAGAATTAATTTGTGTTAAATTAAAGGATTTAATTAAGTGCAAGGACTTAATTATAGTTTAAATGGGTCAAATTAATGTTAGTAGGGACTTAATCGGTGAAAAAATAAGTTTAAGAGCCCAATTTGAACTTAATTGAGAAGGTTTGAATTTTAAAAGACTAAGGACCACAATAAAAAAAATGTTAAAATTTAAGGTTGATATTGAAGTTTAACAAGAATAAAATTATATAAAATTAAAAGTTTAAAGTCATTAGAAATGCAATTAAAAAAAATTGAGAATAAAAAATTAAATTAAATTTTAATCAAATCTTTAAATTAAAATTTTAAAAGCCAAAACAACAGCTTGATGTCTTTTTACCGATTGAGCACAGTTTCATTGATTAAGCCGTTCATGTTTGGGTTCTAGGAGTCTGATCGATAAAGCTAATCTATCAATTGAGCACGTCGACATTTGATATGGGCTTGGACTAATTAACTCAATCGTTTGTATATAAGGCTGGAATAGTAAGTGGGCCTATATATATATACATATATATATATATATATATATATATACATATATATATATATATATATATATATATATATATATATATATATATATATATAGTAATGTATTGCCGGTGTACTTTACCTTTGAAGTTTGGTTACCTACGGGTGATTATTTCCATTTGATTTAATTTTTATTAAAAAAATAATTAAAATTGGTTTTTTTGAAAAAAAACTAAAACCAAATCGAAACTGGTTCAAACCGACCGGTTTTGGTCCGGTTCAATTATTTTAGGGAAAAAACCGGTTCAAACAGACCGGCTAGGTTTTTCCTGGTTTGACTTGGTTTTTTTCCAGTTTGGCTCGGTTTTTTATATTTGGCTCGGTTTTTTTCGGTTTGGGTTCGGTTCGGTTCAGTTTTTTTGGGTTCAAGCTTATAAAACCAAAACCGAATCGAATCAGTCGGTTTTTTAAAAATTATAATCGGTTTTTTTTTTCACGCTTTGGTTTTTTCAGTTGTTTTTTTTCCGGTTTTCTTGGTTTAATCGGTTTTTTGGTTTTTTTGCTCACCCCTATAATAAACATAAAATTTTGGTAAAATAATACAGTTTTAAAAAAAATTAGTGAAATAGCACAGTTTGATTATGTCGCATTTTTGAACCGTGACATTGTCAAATTCCAATATTCTGCCTCAACCGGTTGATCGATTTGATCTAGTTTTATTAACTAGTAGACTGTTTCACACAAAAACTATAATTTTATGAAGTTTTTCTTCAAAATGTATTTTATGAGTCAAAATATACATCTTTGTCAAACTTGTAAACTAAAAATGTTATTGTTCACTAATTCTGAGCAGTTACGTGTGAGCCTGCTATAACTAAATGAGATTCTTCTCCAAATAGATTACATAGATGACATAACTAATGTATTTATGAACTAGTGGGTCAGGTTTAGACCCAAGAGAAGGTTTGGTCGCTCCAGACTAGAATAATATCTCAAAAGGGTTACATAACTTTTGATTTGACCGTTGGATCGTGTTTAAATTTTTACGAGAATTTCTAAAAGTCGTTTTTCCTATAGTATCTATTGCGTCACTACACAAACTATTGAATCTTTAAATATAAAAAATCTTTCTAAAACTCCTGGTTTTGATGTTTTAAGATTTTCCTTGTTATTTTTGGAATTGATCGACTGATTCACTAACTATTACAAACCGGTCAATCAATTGAGCCAAAAATAACATTATTTAATCATGATGAACTTCTAAAATACGACATGGTTAAACCTTGCTGTTTCACCAAAATATTTTGCTCCTATATTAATTCACCAACATTTCTAATTTTGTGATTTATCCTTGAAGTTTAAACAGGCACATTGTAACATCGTCCCACAATGTTTGGGAATCGACATACCTAACGATTGAAGAGCTGGATGAAGTGTAAAATGTACCTTACAGTAATAAACTCTGGCAATGGGAAGACTTGTAGTGGATCTATTGTTTGGTCTCCATGCTTTCTACTTCTCAGAACTTGGTTTTTACCCCTGTGTTTCTCTTTTTACCATGATTTGTTAGAAGCGAGTGTATTTCTATTTGTTTTTATGTTTTAAAAATGTTTTTGAAAAAAATAATTTTTTAATTTTTTTTACTTCAAATTAATATGTTTTTATGTTTTCAGATATTTTGATGTACTGACGTTAAAAATAATTTTAAAAAAATAAAAAAAAATATAATTTTAATATTTTTCTAAGTAAAAAATACTTAGAAAACAATAATAACTACACTTCCTAGCACCTGGAAAAAGAAGGGAAGAGAGGAGCACATACAAGGTGGAAGTGCTAGACTTCAGAGAATGACTGGCTCTGTGAGCTATCCCAACACAGACAAGAGGAAAATTAATCCTGTCATTGTAAGCAGTGAAAAACAAAAACAGGAAAGACCCTCTGTAATTTTCTTCATTTATTGCTCACCATGCATCTCTGCCTAATACCTTAACAGCTGATCAAACGAGGCTACTCACAAATAGCCTCGTTTAATTGTATCTGATCAACCAAAAATCTGTGCTGACTGTGAATAATCCCTCCCATTCTTTATTTTTTTTTTATTTTTATATAATCTTCAACAAAAAAAATAATTAATAAAAAAATGGGGACCAGAAACCTTAGATAAAAAAAGCGAGCTGTTATGAAGATTCATGCATGTACCCTGATAGCAACACAAAGCTGGGTTCTTGAGGTCCACATGAACCTACCCTTCAATAGCAAATCAATAATTCAAATAAAACGTGCTCTTCTGTTCTGTGATTGGCTTCCGTCTGCAGGAATATTATCTCAATTTGTGCCCTGTTTGCTTCTCTTTTATTTTATTTTATTTTATTTTTTTAAAAAAAGAGAGGGTTGAAGGATCTTTCAATTATTGATAATAACAGCAGATGCTGGTCCTCCCATGGTTGGGCCCTGGACTAGGATATGACAGAGGAAGATTTCTCAATTTTACAATATTTTTCCAATATGGGAATTTCCATATTTTATTATTTTAATTTTGTCAAATTATAGCAGTTTTAGCTCAACGTTGTTAACGTAACAATTTGGGGAAAAACATAAAAGAAATTGATCCCCGTTGTAGAAAAAATCATTTGATAAATGTACAAATGAAGAATTATAACTTTAAGAAATATCAAAAGACATTAGGGTTTTGCACAGTACACATGTATTGTTTTTTTTATTATTTTTTCGGTTTTATGCTTATAAAACCAAAACTAAACCGAACCAGTCGATTTTTTTAAATTATAATTGTTTTTTTTTACGGTTTGGTTTTTTCGATTATTTTTTTTTCGGTTTTCTCGGTTTAATCGGTTTTTTGGTTTTCATGTAATGTTTTTTTTATTTAATTTTTATTTGATTTATGAATAAAATTGTTTTTTTAATATTAGTATACTTTACTCTATCTTTTTTATGTGCGTGTGGGTTTTTTATGATTTGAATTTTCTATGTAAATGGTGATATATGTAACAATTGTCATCTATTTTATTTATTTTTACATAATTTTGATAATATAATCCATGTTTATGCTTATATGAGAAGAGGGAATACATAATAATTACTCAATGCTATCTTAAACTAAGATTAATTAAGAGAATTAAGCATGATAATCACATCATGGTTGGGATATCACAAAATCAGTCTGATGCACAGCCTCTTAATCAAGTAGTTAGTGAGAATATAATCCAAAATCGTACTTCTAAGCAACCACACTCTTCAATTTGGTTGAAAGTTGCAAGAAAAAGAAGAAGTAAGAACGATAAATCCCTGATGTATCATCACCGACACCTTCTTTTGAAAGAATGCTTTTAGATAAAGCATGATCTGCAGCTCCCTCTCCTTCCCTCCTGCACCTTGAAATCTGCTCCATACCTGCTAGGAAGTTTCCTTGAATGTACTCACTAGAGGTACATATAGATGGTCGCAAAATCGAATCCAGCATGCAGGAAGATCGAACGTTTCCTTTGCCATTTGAGACAATCATACAAAGCATCATGGCTAGTTAAAGAAATTTTCAATCAAGAAACCAGCTAGCTCCGATGATCTCTCTAGCTCCTCCACTCCATTTCTCAAACAGATAATTGATAGTTACAGCTTAACTAAAATATTCTCCCCAGGTTGAAGCAAACCTAAAAGCTTAGATATTTAGCTGAATTTCAAAAGTTAAATGTGTATATATGCAGTACCATCTTTAATTTTATCTTTGATCCTAACGTTAATGATGTGATATAGCATATAGCCTCTCTTTCCTGCTAGTTTACTGACGTGATATCACCAGCTAGTATTTTTGTTATTAGTTTAATTAATTCTGCATCTCTTATGGCGGACTGGGTTAACGCTAGCTTGGAACATCTCTTTCAATCTTAGATTTAACTTTTGTACTCTAATTGTCTTGTTACTTCAGTCCCTGATTTTATTCCTTTCCTTCTTTTGCTAACACTCTTCGCACACTTTCTTGTACAAATACACCCCTCCCTTGTAACGCAGCCAAAATACAACCCATTCCCCGCCAGAACTTCTAACAGTTTATGAACTTCATTTTTCAGTATCTAAACCCTGCAACACCTTCTCTACAAGCTTCTTGTGAATGGCAAGTTTCAGCACCTCAAGAGCCAAGTCCAAGACGATCATTCTTTTCCTTAACATCACCTTTCTCTTCCTCTTCTTTTTCTATCTTTCAACCTCATATTTTATCGATCAATCCACTGAACCAAAAGTCACTGCAAACCATTCTTTAGTGCTTCAAGAATCGATCAAAACCGATGGCTGCAGCGGAATTCATGACTACATAGATTACAGGTCCAAGTGTATTTATGTCAAGTCTCATATTGGATGCAGGCCCAAAGGGTATATAAACTATCTTCAAATCTTTTACTGTACTTGTGGCCAATTTTCCATCCTTGGCTATATTATGTTGTTACTGTGGCTGGCTGTTCTGTTCTATCTGTTAGGCAATACAGCAGCAGATTACTTCTGTCCCGCCTTAGAAAGCTTGTCCAAACTCTTGAAGCTTTCTCCAACTATTGCTGGTGTCACCCTTCTTTCACTTGGCAATGGCGCTCCGGATGTTTTTGCTAGTATTGTTTCCTTCACTAGGTCTAGCAATGGTGGAGTTGGCCTGAATAGTATTTTGGGTGGCGCTTTTTTTGTGTCTAGTGTGGTGGTTGGTGTTATAAGTTTATTATCTGGTCCTCGAGAGATTTATGTTGACAAGTCTAGCTTCATTAGAGATGTCTGCTTCTTTCTGTTCTCTCTCTGTTCTCTTCTCTTGATTATTATTGTGGGGAAAATATCCTTGTGGGGTGCCATTTCTTTTCTTTCTATCTACTTGGGTTATGTCGGTGTGGTTTGCATCATGCACTTTGATCGGTACCGAAAAGAGAATCGTTTAACTGTAGATGGCAACCAGGAGGAGGATTTTTTGGAGAGGGGTATACCTTTACTTGGTTATGTTGATCATGAAAAACCAATTTTGGTGGACAAAACCACTGCTGATGATCAGCGAAGTTCATTGATTTTTTGTAATCTCAATTCTCCCTTTTTTTATTACCTGGGTAGCCTTCTGTATGTTTTGGAGTTACCTCTGTCCTTGCCAAGAAGATTGACTATACCTGTGGTTAGTGAGGCGAGGTGGTCTAGGCCATTTGCAGTAATTTCTGTGGCGTTGGCACCAATTTTATTGGCTGCACTATGCACCTCCCAAAAGGAAAAGGAGTTTGGTTCAAGAAGCAGCCTAGTAGCTTATGTGATAGCAGTATTGATTGGGATGGTTCTCTGCAATCTTGCATGCGTGACAACAACGAAGTGTAGCCCACCAAAGAAGTCCTTGTTCCCTTGGCTTGCTGGTGGGTTTTTGATGAGTGTAACTTGGACATATATTATCGCTGAGGAATTGGTCTCTTTATTGATTTCACTAGGCTATGTACTCGGGATTAACCCTTCAGTTCTCGGATTAACTGTCCTGGCTTGGGGCAACTCACTCGGAGATTTGATAGCTAATGTTGCCATGGCGATGACTGGTGGGGCAGACGGTGCCCAAATTGCAATATCAGGCTGCTATGCTGGTCCCATGTTCAACACATTGCTGGGTTTGGGCATTTCACTAGTCATCTCATCAGGGTCCAAATATCCATCTTCATTTGTCGTCCCTGAAGACCCTTCTCTCTATGAGACTATAGGGTTTTTGATGGGAGGCTTGCTCTGGGCCCTTGTGATCTTGCCGAGGAAGGACATGAGGTTAGATAAGTCTCTTGGGATTGGTCTCTTAGCTATATATCTCTGTTTTCTGTCTCTGACGCTGGCCAGGTCTCTTGGTCTCTTGAAACTTCATGGGTTTTCTTAGTCTCTTCAAAGCTAGAGTAGAGAAGGAGCATTTAGAAATATTCAACCCTGTACGTCAACTAGCTACACCGAACTGTACAGTATTATGAGAATCAAATAATCAAGCTGGTTAACTTTATATTTTTGTTGTAGCAAATGCAATATAATTGTGGACAAGCAGTACTCCCAGTTCCTTGTTGAATGATACTCATCAATCCATCACTTTGTTTTTCTTTCTTTTTTTTTTTTTGGACAGGAAACCCCATGATCACTATTATCGATATCATAAATCTCTTAGTCAATATTGTGAACCTGCGATAATGTTTTGGGATAGGATTTCCTTTCTTCTAAACTTCCAAAACATCACAGTCATCACTTGTCCTATATACTGTATTGGCCGCCATGCTATAAGCAATCCTACTTCTGACCAGCCAGATTTAAAGAATGTGGTTCTTACAAAAGTTATCTTCTTCGTGGCCTCGAAGCTCGCTAGACCTTCTCTTACCTTCCCTGACGACAGCCACAAATCCCAATCCACCATTATAGACAGCTGCTGCAGGCACTCGAAGAAAATCATGCACAGAAAAGATGCATGTGTATATATCTTTCAAGTCGAGAGCTTAGAAGCTAAGTATGGTAATTGAATTTACTTTATTTTATCAAACTTATCCTATGAAGTTTTATGGGATAAAAATCAGGCCAAATGATTGAATAAGATAAGACGTGATTTAGGTGGGATGCCTGTGTGTGAAGCAGGCTGGGGGCGGCACCACATGAATATACGGAGAATAACAATATTGTCTGGAAAAAAAAAAAAAAAAGATTCTCAGTAACTGGTGGACATGGCCACATCAAACTTTGGATGTTTCTTGCAAATTGGTAGACGATGCCTGCATCGCGTGCAAGATTATTTGACATGAACGTAGAACTGACAGGACTTTTCTACCAAACTGGAGGGGTAATGAACAATATGGTCCACAAAAATCCATGGAGCTGTGTGTTAGAACAAGTGAGTGCCTGTAATAGACACGAAGGTTAATGCTGCACGGAAGGGACCGAACGTTTTGGTTTTTGCTCAACATCTCAATTTGAACCCAAAATGACTGGGTACCACTGGCTACTTAGGGTTCGTTTGGAACGTGCGTTTCTTTAAATTTTAAAATATTTATTTTTGTTAAAAATATTTTTTTATATCGTTTTGATGTACTGATTTTAAAAATAACTTTTTAAATATTTTTAAACAAAAAATATTTTAAATTATAACTGCTATCATAATCCCAAACAAACCCTTACCTAAAAGTATAACTAAACAACCATCATAATAGATGGAGGAGTCCAAGTTAAAAGACCTCAAAGGTAAAATACTAACCATTATAACAATTACTATTACTAATTACAATTAAAATTAAAGTTATTTTCTTTTTTTAAAAAAACAAACTACAACCCACGACAAAAACATTTCACTAAAACAATGCTAAGACTTCTTTCGGTCCCTTGGGAATTTTTTTTTATTTCAATCACCAATTTATTTTTTAAAATTATTTCTTGAAAATTGTGCGACATGGAATCCCAAGCTAATAATTTACTTTAATTGGATTTTTATATGGTTTTTGGGTGTGAAAAATAACTTTTGATTAGTGTTTAATTTTGTAAAAAAAACAATTTGATTGTGTTGATTGAAAATAATTGAAAATTTAGGGACCTAATTTGACATTATGGCTAAAATAAATGGTTCTTCTTTCTATCCCATTGTTCAAAACATTTGTTCTCTCTTTTTTTTCCCCTTCAAATTTTGTCAAAAAAATTAAGTCCCTTTAATTTTTCAATTAAATATTTTAGTCCAAAACTTTTTTTTTTTCACATATTAGTCCCTAAGTTTAGAATAGAAAAGAGATAGTGTCGTTAGAAAACCATAAAGGAGAGATAGAACGTTTGATGGCGAGATTTCAACGATAAAAAATATTATATTTGGTGTTAAAGAGCCTGTCTTGACAAAAGGAGTAAGATATTTATGGTCGTCTATGTTGCAAGAAAAAATAGGTAAAGGTTGAAAAAAAAATTATTTTTTTATTTGATCTTGTATTTTCAAATTAATTTGGTTTTTTTTTTAGTTGGAGAATTAGTTTATTAAAGTTATAAAAGAGTGTTTTAGGTGAAATTAAGTTAAAATTTAGTGCTTTGATCCAAAAAATCCCTGTTTAATTTTCCAACCATCTTGTTGGTCATCAGACACTAGATTAATAGAAGGTGTCTCATTTGCCATTGTAGACAACACATCATTTTTCTTAAGAAAAAAGTGGGTGAAGTTGTCCGTCCATAGTAGGCCCCATGCTTGGGTTTTTTTAAAGGGCTAGGCATGTTTGGTCATCCAAACCTGTATTTATTTTTTTTCATTTAATTTAAATTTAATTTTTTTAAAAATTAATTAATTTAAAATATATCATATATTATTTTATTAATTTCTTAAACTAATCAAGAATATATTTTTGATATTATTTTATTATATACCATTTAATTTTTACTTTGTTTTTTTATTAAGGTTATACAAATCTTTTTATACTATTAGCAAGCATTATTTTTGTACAACTCATTGTTATTTAAAAAAAAATTTATTTGGTTGCTTTTCTATGAACATATTTTTATTATCATATAATTAAATAAAAATTATTTCAAAAAAAACAAAGTTATTAAGCCTAGTCGGGTGCATAACTCAAGTCAAAGGTTTGGTGAGTTAAATTGGTTTGGTCCGTGTTGATCCAAGATGTCATTGTATCAATATTTTTTTTTAAATGATATCTTCTTGAAATCTTTTTAAGTCAAACTTTTGTTTTACCAATAACCCGTATTGTTTTTGGATTCGCTCAATCGACCAAGTCATATCAAGTCAACCTTCACATAATTAATTTGAAACCCGAGCTAGGCAAGTAATAAGGTTGAGAGATTTTAAAGCTGACTTATTGGCCAGGTTTAATGACACACATAAAGAGTTACATTTGACAATGTACAAAAGTTGTAGTAGTCTTATTTTTTTAGTACACTCTGTATTAAAATTATCAAAATTAAAACTTGTTTTTAGAATAATGATAAAATGATTTATAAAAAACAAATATTTTTTTTTAAAAAAGAGCATGGTAATGAGACAAAGAGGTTTTAGTTAGAGAGATATCTTTTTTATTCTTATTTTAAATCATCCAATTTTTTGGTATGTTTTCTATTTTTTTTTCATTTTTATTAAATAAATGACATGTGAAAAAATTATATATTTTTTTGTTGAAATTAAAGTTACTAATAAGAAAAAGAAGACTTATACAAGCAAATTATATTTTTCAATTGAATTTAAATTATTATTCTCCTTATAATTATTAGTGCCATATAATCTAGTAAAAACATTTAAAGGCTTCTTCACAACACAAGATCAAATATCTTAACATGTATCTATTTCTCAACCTAGCAATTTAGTCTTTAAATAGTGTTAAAATCTCATAATTCTGAATTTATTTTATTGAACACATTCATCAGATTTTGAGTGCATAATAAAAATTTTACTTGCACATTAAAAAACACGTTAATAACACCTCCACACTCTTGTTTTTACATTAAAAAACAACTTTTATCTAACTTACGACAAAGTACATGTCAAGTATCAAATAATTGTGGAAGGCATTGTTGAATGAACAATGCCCTTTTCTATTTACATTATATATTTTTTTATTTTTTTATTTCATCATTGTCTGTTATATTGGTGATATATTATATGTTGGAAGGCACTATTCAAATATATATATATATATATATATATATATATATATATATATATATATATATATATTATTTTAATATGATTTTTAAGTGTTTTTAGATGGAACAATGGTTGAAAATGAGTTTTTTAGGGTTTAAAAACTCAGAATTCAAATTTTTGGCCATATCTGATGCTGAAAATCTAAATTAAGTTGACGACGTATCGTTTATTTTAATTTTTTTAATAAGATAAAAGACAGGTCCACCCTTCAAGAAAAACAAAGAAAGAAAAAACAAAAGCCAAACGTGCAAGCTTAGCCTTGCACTTGGTTGACCTATTTTTTATTGGGCTAGGCATGCATGCCCAACCTCACAAGCCTAATGCTTGGCTTATTGCTATAATTTTTTATAGTTTTCTTAATGGTTTTTTTTTTAAATTATAATTAAGATTCACTATATATTAAATAGTTAAAATATTATTTATTTAAATACCATTCAATTTTGCCATAATTTTCAAATAAGGTTATAGCTTTTATGGTAATATTATCAATCATTTTGTTAATTATTTTATACAAACTTGTGTATGGTTTTTTTTTTATAAAAAACGAAAATAGGAACATGAATAATTAATGAAAAAACCCAAAATCAAATCATTGTCTTTCATATATATATATATATATATATAGATTTCAAAAACTACCTCGCAACATTGTACAAGTAAATACTAAAAAGTGATAAACTCTTACTATTTATTCTTGTAGCACCTCTATTAATTCATCATGAACTTCAAGGAATATGCAATTTTTGGCATAAAAAGATACAATTTGGTCCTTGGATTTTTAGGCTTTTTTATATATTTGGCCTCTATAGTTTTAGATGTTTACATTTCGATTCTAATCTATATTTTCTTGATATTTCAGTCCCTCTGAGTCTAAAGATGAGTGAGAAAGTTGTTAAAAAAATAAAAGGAGAGAAAAAGCTTTCGATTGGCCACAAAAAGATCAAAATTGGTGTCAATGGATTCATATTTAGAAGAGAATTTAATGGAGGTGATTTTAGCCTTTAACCATGCTAATAAAGTGGACTATAATTCATAAATATTTTTTAGATTTAGTTTAATTTTGAGTTTTAGATTGATTAGAGGGAGTTTTAAGTTTTAAATTGAGGTATTGGTGTCATTACCCATTTTGGGTTATTCCCCAAAAGTTTACACTTTTTTCTTTTAAAATAAAATAAATAATAATAACAAGAAGACTAATATTTTGGCAAAAACAGGTTGAGGAAGACTCCAAATATATAGAAAAATCAAGCTGCAATTTTGGATGGAATTGAGAGCTTAATTATACCCCATTATACCCAAAACTAAAGCAACAATACAAATTCAAGGTCAAATTAAATAATTATTGGATGAATCTGCATAACAATTAAGCCTAAGGATATAATTAGATTTTTAATTGGCCAATTCGATTTAATCATATGCCAAATTAAAGTTTAATTATGTTTAAGAATTAATTTGGGTCTAATTAAAAAATTAGTTAGGTGCAAGGACTTAATTATACTTTAAATGAGTCAAATTAATTTTATTAGGGGCTTAATTGGTGAAAACAATAAGTTTAGGAGCCCAATATAGGCTTAATTGAGAAGATTAGAATTTTAGAACACCAAACTTAATTTTTACAAATTCAATTGGTTCAAATCAGGGGTAAAATCACAAGAAAATCAAACTTTTGAGGTCAATTAAGGACTAAATTGAAGAAATTCACAACCAAGGATCTTTGTGTAAAAGGCCTCAAACTATGGGAACAAAATTCAATGAAATCAGAGGTGAAATTGAAGAAAAATAAAAGTTTAATGGTCAATTGAGGGTCAATTTGTATAAATCTGAAACTAAGGACCATAATGATAAAAAACGCTAGGATTCGGGGTTGAAATTGAAGTTTAGCATGGGTAAAATTGCATAAAATTAAAAGTTTGAAGCCAATTAAGGATGTAATTGAGAGAAATTATAAATCGAGGGACTAAATTAAACTTTACCAAAACAACGCCATTTTGGTTACTATTCATCTTCTTCTTCAATTTTCACCGAAAAAACTGCTTAGGGGGCTACTTTTCAGGGGCATTTAATGCTTCATCTCTCCACCTAATTTGACAAATCTTGCACGAAAATGATCACCTGACATTTGACTACATCCCGATATGGTCATTTCTGTAAATTGACACTACAATGGTTGTCAACTCAGACAACTTTCAACTGCCAAATTTGACAGTTCATGATGCCCACTTTAAGTCAACAGTTGGGATCTTTCGGGGTTGAATCAATAGCTAAGATTTGACACTATTAAAGACAAAATATCCCTCTTCCAATCTCTATAAATAGGGGTGGATTCCATGCTCTAAAGAGGAGAAAATTTGAAGCTAATGTTTGAAAAAAACCAGCCCCTACCCTTGTTTTTCCAGCCCCTTTCTTCTCTCTCTTCGCCGTTAATCTCAGTCACTCCTTCTCCTCCTCCACTACTATGTCCTCAATTATCATGACCTTAGAACTACCGCGAGCCACCAACTCGGCCACCCTTGCATCATGAATAGTTGTTGAAAACTTCTTCCTCTTCCCCACAAATCTCTCATCCATCCTGCTTTTGTATTGCCAGATTAACGACTAATGTTGCCTCCAGCCTCGTGTTGATGTTCCAACACAATCAACCATCACTGCTGCATCAGGTAGCCTACTCCTCTTTTTCTTCTTCTTCTTCTTCTCTGGCTTGCCCAACCATTTAATGCAGTAAAAATAATTAACATGGTCACTGGGCCAAACCAGTGACCATGTAGGCCTCAGCTAGACCCGTTTTAGCCCAGCCCAGATGGTTGGGTCGGGTCTAGTCTACACAAAAATAAGAGGAAGAAGGAGGTCTGTTAGGCCGCCAGTCAGGCTGGACCCATTTCGGCCCAGCCCGGATGGCTAGGCTGGGTCCAATCTAATTTATATTTAATTATTATTATTATTATTATTATATAATAAAAAAATAGAAAAATTCCAAGGGTCATTTCAAAATATTTGTGTTTTTCTCATATGTTTTTCCAATAATTGTATAATATTGGATTGTATATTTACATTGTAAGATACATATCCGATATTAAAATACACAGTTTTTTACGAAACTTTTCTTTAAAAAAATTTGAAAATTAAAAAAAATCAAAAAATTTTAAATTAATTTCCTCTTAAAAAAACAAAAATGTTTTGTTTTCATGTATACAACCAAATCCTAAATGTTTTTCAAGCATATTTTTATATATAAAAAAATAAAAAAACATCTTTCTCATGTTTTAAAATGCAAAAATAGATATCATAACTAGTTCATGATTATCTGTTAGAGTTTAGCCAAAATATCAAAAACCCTTAACCAATCATTTTGTTCATTTTATATTTTAAGTGTTAAGGTTTAGATGTAAATTTTTATATTTGGGGTGTAAAACTATGAAGCAAAGCATACCCTCAGGTGTTAAAGATACAATGAAATATATGCAATGCTAAAATTTAAACCTTAGAATGTTTAGGATTCAACCTGATAAGATAGAGACTTCCTCACAAATACAGATCCACCTTGAACCTTAGACAAGACTAATTGATAGAAAAGCAAATAGTGCAATAGGGGTGATGGTCTTTCCCTTGCACAACTAGTCCCTTACCCAAACTCTCGCAGACCATAGATTTTCTAATAACTCATAACACTAGGTGGCGACTCCTAATCCTTATAATCATAATTTTATGATAATACCTAAAACGCTCTTTTCAACACACACTCTCAGGAGATAGACCCGTTGTCGCTTGATGCCCCTCGCGCGCCTCCCAACATGGCGACTTCACTGGGGAACGCCTTATTTGGTTGGACTAAGCTTTGCTTATTTGACTATTTGCTTATTTGTTTTGGTCTATTTAATTTTAGTTTGCATTTTTAGGTTAGGTGGGGAGTAGTAGTTTGCCTCATGACTTTCAGTCGGGGTTCAGATTCGTGAAACATCCAACTATGAACTAAGTGTTTACTCAGTAATGACGGTCATATCGTGCCCCAACCATTCCTTGTAGACCTTTATGTTGCCTTCATGAAAGGTGGTCACTAGGCAGCTCATAGACGATTTTGAGATCAGGTAGTGAGCCTACCCTTCATGTAATGGCCTAAAACCTGCTTTTAAGGTGCGAACTCCCTAATAATTCATTTTGCATCAAGATAGACCTTATCAATAATCCTGAACTCCGTAGGGTTTTCTAAGCTAAAACCATGGCTTTACTAAAAAGAGTATGGGATGATTAGATCATGAGCTTTTGCTTGTATTCAACAACAATAACAAAAAAAAAGCCATGGATAAGCTCTTTGAAAAGGTTAATCCATACCCGATGTGCATGCACACACATTTGCATTAATACACATACATACATCCATTCATTATAAATAACATACATATGTGCATCAAGTTAAAATATAGGTCCTCAAAGAGCTCCAATCTGTAAAGTCTACAACACTCGACTCCAACTAAGAAATATAAAAGACGAAGAATGTACTCATCATGACGCTCATTTCCAATAAGAGTTGGAGTATCTGAATACAAGTATAATGTTAGCTTTTCAATTTTATTTTTTAATTAACATTAACAATTATTTTTATAATTTATCAATTCATATATTTTTCATTTCATTTAATAAAATGCAAATATCATATTTTTAATAAATGTTTTTCATGACTTTGAAAAACAAATCCACAACATCATAGCCTTCCTCTTTTGCCTACCTGCAACATAGACGAGTCCCCTGGCTAGCATTCTCTGGTCCGAGTTGAGCCATCTTTGATATTACTAATTATTTATTGGACATATTTGATATTAATAAAATTTGAGAGATTTGGTTCCAAAGATGATTGTCTACCGAAGTCTCATATCTTTATAATCATTTGCATTCTCTTTTGCCTACCTGCAACAAAAAATTTGGCACAAGCTCTGTAAGCAATGTCTACTGGGGCCGAACTCTGTTGTTCGCTAATGCAGCTCACGCAGGCCGAATTGACTGACTCCATTGAATCTAATCCTTTTCTGCTGACGTTTCTGTTGACTTATGAATATTGTTAATTAGATTCATAATATAATAAAGCAACTCTGCTTTTGTCATCTTCATTCGCTTCCAATATCGATTATTATTTTGCTTCTGGCATTTCTACATCAAAACCTTCAGTTTCTAGCTAGATATAGTTTGGAGTTTGGACTTTTACTTGTGCCTTAGCCAGGAAATATTTTATCACGGCCACTAAGATGGACCAAAGCTGAATGTGATAAGTTTGGTTGCTTCCTCCCAGTAGTGGGGTCTGGGAATATAGAAAAATGACTGCCTCCAGATAATCTTGCATCACCATTAAACTGCTTAAAACGTAAATATTGAGAATCACTCAATTCCTCATTGCGTTGGAATGAGCAAAATTGAAGTGCTGCAGAGCATAAACCTGATCAAGATTTTTGGTAAATGAGTCTCTCTGTAATATAACATGGAAATCGCTGCATGTTGGAGAAAAGAACCATGATAGCTAAAGATGCGCAAAAAGCAAAACCTGACAATCAATCAGATGAAATTTCTTTTCTGTATTGTTCTGCTAAGAAAAACACAAGATCCTTTTCATATTTGAAGCTATGCTAACCCATAATATTTACATCTATCAATCTGTTTTCTTGACAGAACCATGCTAAACTAGTGATTGACAAGGCAGCATATCACCATCCCAAATCCCAAGTTCCATCATTTGCATCCGCATGCATGCAATTCACACACTTAAATCTCCTACTTAACGAGAAAAATAATCATACATGCATATAAATCAAACAAATATCTTCCAGAATCATGTTGAAACAATACTAAAATCAAGGATCAAATCATGATATCCAACAGTGGGAGAATCAAATGAAATCCCAAATTATTTTCTAACAGCTTTATATATGAAAATACTCCAGGCCCCATTAATTGCTCTGCGAAATGTTCTGTGATTAATATTCTCGGGTCTTGAAATACCAGGGTATCGCACATTAGTATAAATTCATTATTTCATCAAAATTACAATAAAAATGAATTATGCAAAAATGGTTTTCAAACAAGTTGCTGAATTCATTCTGATAGCTTTCAAATTTGTGTCATCAAGATTACATATTACGGTTTATGGGCCATTCTAATTTTCATGGAAGCTTAAAAGAAATAAATAAACTTTCACTCAGAAGTAGCTAGTTAGTTCATCACCTGAAGTGCTACTCTACAGCTATCAATCACTGTACAGGAAGGAAGCTAGTTACAGCTAACCATGTGTATTATCACATCGGAGAGCTAAAAGTTTGAATTACCCTCGAAGAAGCAGACATCAAGTATATAGCTAAGAGTCCTCCTCCCAGCACCCAATCAAGCCTCATATTTCTCCCGGGTAAAACAACAAGTGCCCAAAGCAGGCCACCTACTAAAAAGCCTACTGTCTCCAATAGATATGGATCTTTTGGGATCACAACACGTGATGGGTACGCATAACAGGCTGAGCCAAACAGAGACAATCCCAGACCGAAAAGGATGTTGAAAATGGGACCTGCATAACAGCCTGATATAGCAACTTGTGCACCTTCTGGGCCACGATTCACAGCCAAAATCAAATTTGTTATCAAATCACCAATTGAGTTCCCCCAGGAAAGAACTGTTAGTCCTAGTATAGAAGGACTAATTCCAAATATATACCCAAGTGAAACTAACAAGCCTACCAGTTCCTGAGCTAGAATATAACTCCATGTCACACTCATTAAGAACCCCGCTGCTAGCCAAGGAAGCAAGCACTTCTTCGGTGGACCTGAATTCTCAATTTTTACAGATGCAAGAACCCCAAATGTCATTCCGAACATCAACCCAATTCCATTTACTATTAGGATTGTGTTGAAGGTGGCACACTCATCTTGGGCGTTCCAAAGAGTTGATAAGAGAACTGGTGCTAATGTCACTGAAGCAACTGCGGTTGGCTTGGACCATCTCTTTTCACAAACAACAGGAATTGTCAATCTCCTAGGTAAGGAAAGAGGCATCTCAAGGATTCGGAGAAGTGTACTACATGGAGCTGATAATCTTACGCAAAAGCAACATTTGTTCATTTCTACTTCAGGACCACATTCAAAACCACTTTCCTTCACATAATTGTGCTCCCCTTTTTCCATGCTGCTTAAAATTGGTATGCTTAAATCACTTCCATTACTTGAATTATGATCCCTTTCGCTTTCATTTATACTACCATTCCCATGGACTTGTGAAATGTAAACAACCATCACATAAACAATATACATCAACAAAAAGCCCATAGCACCCCACATGTTGATCTTGCCATAAATCAAAATGAAAATTAAGGATGCAAGAACTAAAAGGAAGAAGCAAATATCCCTAACAAAGGCATCCCTGTTGACTCTAAATTCCTCTTGCTTCGCCAAAATGCTTAAGATTCCAACCACCACACAAGTAACAAAGGAAGCACCACCTAATACTGTATTAAAGCCAAAGTCTGATGTCCCATCACCCATAAAAGACACCACACTAGCAAAAACATTAGGGGCACTATTTCCAAGTGAAAGGAGGGTAACCCCGACAATTGTAGGAGACAAATTCAACAGCTTAGACAAGTCTTCAAGTGAAGAACAAAAGTATTCAGAAGCTGTGTTCCCAAACAGATAGAACAATACCAGGAGCCAAAGAAAAAGAAGACTAGCCCAAAAGAGGAAATATTTCGAAATTGCAATAGAAAAGGTAAAGATAGTCAATATAGCCTTGAGAGACACATGGATTATGTAATTTAAAGTAAAAGCACTTGGTTTTGTAGTCATCTAGATTAACCAATCCCTGGCAGTCTTGTTGACCATTATCCTTGAAAGGTTCAGCACTTCTCAGTACTAGAAATTCAGCAGAATTGAATTGCACAATCAAGAAAGTACATGCCACCAATAGAAAAGAGATGTTTAAGAATAAGACCCTTCTCTTGTGCTCAGATAGGGAGACCATGGTACTCATCAGAGAAAACTCAAATTTTTTTTTTCTTCAACACAAAAATTTATAACTAAGGAATAGGGTCTATGCTCCTTAGACTTCTAGTTTCATCTACGCCAGCATTTTAGCCAAATTTGAATGCAACAACTTTAAAAAAAGAGGTAAAGAATTTATAAGTAACCCATCAGGAAAACTTAATCAAAACCCCTTATCTAGACAACTAGATTGTACTAAATCAAGGATAAAGAACTGGGTACAGTATATAGATTGATACAAGAAACTCCTTTGGTGGCTAAGATTTGGTTAAGAAATGAAGACCATGGGACCAAACAACATAAACAACACTAACCTCTTTGATGAAGTGTGTTTGAGCAAATTCAAAAAGGAGGAAGGAATCTCCTGGTTTCTGGTTCCAAAGGCAAAGCAAAGAATCTGGACTGGACCACAGCAAGTAAAAGTCACGGATTTTATACAACGTGAGAAAATCTAACTGTTCAATCATAGTGACACGGTTAATGAAGGACTGGTACACTTGTCTCACGATTGCAACTTGACATCTACTGAAAAAAAAGAAGGAAACTTCAGTGTTGAAAAAAAAAACAAAAGGGAACCACAGCACGTGATCCTTACTTGTAGCCTTATCAAACACCATACATAGCAGCACTAAGGATTGTGATAGTTTTTTTTTTTAAATTCATAATTTAATTTTTGATTTTGCATTTATAAAACTAAATTGATAGCTAATTTAAGTAAATTCATTAAAAAAAATACAAGATTAAAAAATAAAGAACTAGAGTGAAATAAACAGAGAAAATAGTAGCAATTTCAAAATTTACATAAAAAATCGACTTTGATCCTACCTTTCAAATGGTAATTTTTTTGTACTTTTAGATTTTAAAATTTTAATTTTGGTAAAAAGATCATTTTTCTTATTTCCCGGTCCCTTTGTTTTAAGAGAGAAAAAAGAGTTGTCGAATTTTAGTAGTAGAGAGAGAAAAAATCATTTGTTGGTCCTAATTTTGATATCCATGAATTTCATTTGATGACAAAAGTTTCACCGAAATATTCTTTAGCCTTCCCATCACCTGAGAAGGTAGATTTGAGATCGAGATTTTTTTTTTGAATTTAGATTGATTTGAGGTATTGGGACCGAATAAATGCTACTTTGATACTAGAAATAAGTGTTTTAAGGTCCCTAGAGTATTTTTCAAGTGTTTTTGGAAAACAAAACATGGGATAAAATGGCTTTTTTTTTCGATGGAAGTTGGCTACCTAACTTTCTTGACATCTATAATGGCTAAAATCTAGAACAACATGTGACATGTTGTTTATTGTTTGTTTTTTAAAAATAAAAGGGTTGTCGTCCGCTCCTTAAAAAAAGAGAAGAAAATAAGTAAGCCCATATGCATGGGCTACCCTAGGCCCGTATGCCTTAGACTATTTTTAGGCCTAGGAGCGCTAAGTCAACCAATGTCGCATACCTGACCTTTATTTTAAATTGATTTTTTTTTAATTTTACCCTTCATAATTAGATATTTATTGAATTTTCTTGTTGATTTTTTAAAACTTCACCCTTTAATATTTATGTTGATTTTTAATTCGGCAACAAAATTGTTTCATTTTGATAGTTATAGGTTTATTATGTCAAACAAATGCTCTGATATTTTGTTGGTTCTCAATTTTGCAAGCATTTATTTTTGTTATCATATAATTAAATAAAAAATAAAAAATAAAAAAATTGTTGAACCCAATTGATTTCATGAACCAAGTCATGGATTTAGCTGGTTAACTTTGATTGATTAAGAATCGGGCTTCATAATTTATTCAATTTACTTTCTATAAAGTTATTGAAATCTCAAGCAAATGTTTTGATATTGTGTTAATGATTGATTTTATGAGTGATTATTTTTGTTATTATATGATTAAATAAAAAATAGTCTTAAACAAATTAAACCTGATGGAGCCTATGACCTAGGTCGCGGGTTTGATGAGTTAGGCTGCGAAACTCTGATTAATCCAATAAGTTATCATCTCAATATTTTTGAAAGAATATGTCATCTTGAAATTTATATTTAAACCCAGACCATATTTCTACTAATTATCGTACTTGTCTTTGAACCTGTCAAGTCACTATATCATATCAAGATAACTCTCAAATGATTTGATTTGAAATATCAGCTAGGTAATGAGATGAGTCGGGAGGTTTTAAAATTGAATCATTGGCTACTAAAAAGGTTTTTCTATACCTAAACATTCTTTTTTAGTTCAATTTTTTTTTTTTGTGTGGCTTGCAATGTAATATGGGCCACCTATCTAGTTTATTCTAAATGGCACAAAGAACATCTCCATGGGCATTTAAAATAATAACAAGGGAGATTTTGTTTTTTTTTTCTTTTTTCTTATATGGATACTATGTTTAGTTTTATAAGGCTATATATTAGGAAAATGATTTATAGTAACTTGCTAAGTTCATAATTTCTTCAATAATTAAATTGATGTGCACCTTGTGGACTATCCCAAATCTCAACTAATAAAGTTGTGAAAACTTAAGACAAGAACTGATATTTTGATAGTTGGTCCTAGGTTGTTGATTGGTCTTAAATATAAGTTGATATTTCTAACCTGAGTTATTTCTTAAAAACAAGTCCCATGTGGAAACGAGAGACACTATGATGTTTATGTTAGTAAATATAAGACCATAAAATGATGTATAATAAGTGATAAATAGAATGAAGTTATAAGGAGTGTATGTCTATGAAGATTTTACAAAGCTTGTTTAATGGTCATTTATGGTTCTTGAAAATGTTGAACGATTATAACTTATGTATAAAATTGTCTAGCCTTTCTTACCAAGTAACCAAGGTATTTATAAACCTTTGTCACCTCATGGAGCATTGAGAGGGGAATTGCATCATTGATGGAGAAATTACTGTTATCATTGATTGTGATGCTTATTGTGTCATTGGTGGAGAAGTGTAGGTAGAAAATAACCATCGGTGGAAAAAGGTGGTGCATGGTTTGCATTTGTATGCACTTGGTATGCATGCTTACATAGAGAATTTGTGTGCCTGCATGGTTCAAGGAACTGAAAAAAATACATAAAGGTGTGTGCTAGGGTAGGGTAGTTTTGAATAAACTAATGTGAGTGTTGAGTGTTGGGCAGGTGGCCCCAACAATTAGAACTATAGTCCCATGAATTTGTTTTTGGTGAATTTTTTATACCATCATTTCCCCCCAAGTGTTTTAAACAATAATGTTTTGAAGACTTTGTAAAAAAAGAGAAATAAAATAGTTATTGTTTTATATAGTGATGATACATTTTTATGGTTTTCGTTAACATGCTTGCATGAGAGTTCTCTTCATATTTGTTTTAACATTTTTATAAACAAAGGAAAGTTTGATAAGTTTTATATGTCTTCGTAAATCAAATAATATTAAATGAAAGCATTGTTAAAATATTATGCGATGAGATGTTGTATAGAGACATAGAGATTTCAATTGAGATCTTGTTGTGAAGATTTTTGTTAGATACATTTGAGACACGTTAAGAGACATGAAGAATTTATTTGGAGACATGAAAATCTCATCGTAGAGATTTTTTTATTGAAGACCTAGAGATATGTTTGGAGAGATGAAGAATTCAATGGAGATATGAAGATCTCATCATGGGGTTTTTTATTGGAGGCATTGAAAACATGGAGAAACATTAATGCTTTTATTCAAAAGTTTAAAAAATAATGGAGATACAATTTCTAAAAGTTATTTGATCTCATGTATTGCATCATGAGGACTTTTTCCTATTTTTACAGGTTGCATCTCCTTCTTCATATATTGTTGGAAGCATCCCCTAAATTTTTTTTTTAATCTCCTATTTTAGGACATGACGTTTCTTAGTATCATAATAGTGGTCATGGTGAAAGTGACAAAACTTAATATGATTTTTTATGTTTGTGCCGCTCTTTATAGAAGGTAGGTATTTCCCGAAGTCTTTTCCTTGATTGACAATCAACACCTACCAAGTATAGTGGTAACAGGTGTTGTCAAGAACTCAGGGAATGTCAAGCGATCACAAACGGATCCCTTTGTTATAAACCAATTTTGGACCCCACTCAAATATATATAAAAAAGTGTTTTAATAAAAAAGTGAACAAATATTCAAACAAATATATTTCAATCACAAAGAAATGAAGGAAATATATATATATATATATATATATATATATATATATATTTCAAAAAAGAAATTTAAGAAAAATAGATAAAAAGAAAGAAAGAAAAAAAAATGCAATTAAGGATGAAATTGAGAAGAAATATTGAGAAAAGACTAAAATTGGCTAAATAGTTAAAAATTAGAAAGCTAAGGATCAAATCAAAAAAGGTAGAGAAATTAAGTGGCCATTTTAATCAATTAGGGATGCAATTGAATAAATATTGAGAATAAGGTTGAAATTAGTTGAAAATGGAAAAATAAAAAAAAATCAAGGGCCAAATTCAAAAAATATCAAAATTAAGGGACCATTTTGAAATTTTTATATGTCAGAACGATAACGTTTCATATTAAAAAAAATGAAATTGAGTAAAAAAATGTGTTTCACTTAGTTTTAAGTGAAACAATGTTGTTTCATATTATAATTTTAAAACAAATTGCACCAAAACAGTGTTGTTTTGGTGCATGGGATAAAACTATAACTTTTTTTTTTTTTAGTTTAACGTGGGTGTCCGGGCCAGCTTGCGCGCACCTCGACTAATCCCACGGGTCCTGAAGTTAACGACCATGTAAGCCTCCAGTGGCCATCATATGAGCAATCGCGGGGCTCGAACCTGAAACCACAGAGGGAGCAAACCTTTTAGTCCCAAACTCTTACTACTGGGCCACCATCTAGATGGTTAAAACTATCCATTTCTTCTCCTTACATGTGTTTGCTACTATTTCTTTCTTCATTTGCTTTTCCTAGCTTTTGTCCATGCAACAATACATATTTTAATTGAGAGAAATGTTTATTCTCATTTGGCACACTGAATGAAGAGAAAATTGAGAGAAATGTTTATGCCCAAAAATTGTTTGTTGAAATGTTTAAAAGGGATTTTATTTTGAGGAATTACGTAAGATAATATTTTAATTATAAATTATGAATGATAATTTTTTTATTTTAAGGATTTAAAGGTTTTTTATTAATTAAAATGAATAATGATAAACTAAGTGTTAGTGCATATAAAATTTAAAATTTTAATATAATTTTTTAAACTACAATAAAAAAAAATAAACTCACGAAAAAACTTTAAAGGTATTTTGCAATTAATAAAATGTCAAATGTTAGCGCTCATATAAAATTAATAATGAAAATTATATTTTTTTAAAATTATAATGTGTAATTATAATTTAGATCAAATTATAAATGCTAAGAGTAATTTTCCAAGAAAAAAAAAGACTTGTAAAGTATTTTCTTCTTTTAATAAAAAACACAATTTGTCTAAAGCGAACTTTTTTATCTATAAAACTTACATTTAGTTTACTTTTAAAGGTTTGAAAGATTTACTCATAAAAAACTTAGTTTTTTTATTATAAATATTTTCAAAAGATAAATAATGCAAGACGTTTTGGGCCCCATAGGCTTAAGTTTTGTATTGAAATTCAAACTCACGACCCATATATAAAATAGGATCTCATTTCACCCACCAAACTTTTCGAGCTCTTTGCATCGTTAACAACGAACGAGAGGTACACAAGCTCATAAAAGTTAAAAAGAAACACCACAAAACAGAATCGATTTCTCCAAAGTTTTGAGTTTTGGATCTCTTATAATTTGATAATTCTAAACATAATAGCTCTGTATTATCTTCTTGATTTAATTTCTTAATTTGTATTTTGGGGTTCAATGGGTTCTACAATTAGAATTGGGTCATCAATTCTCTTGCCCATTTCTTCTTCTTCTTCTTCACCAAAATCATCAAATATACTGAGGAATGATAAGATTGGATATGGGTTTCAATTCAGTGGAAATGGGTGCATCACAAAAATCTCTGCCATCACTCCTAATGGCTCTGTTTTTCCTTCTGCTTCTTCTCATGGGGTTAGTTCCTTTTTGCTTTCTTTGTTTTATTTTCGGGTACATGTTTCTTTTGGAAACTGTATTGGAATGTAGGTGATCACTTATTATTATTATGTTATTTTCTTCTGTGTATTAACAAATTTTGGCATGACTGCTGTTGTGCACCTGCATTTCTCAATTCATAAAATGAGAGAGCAACCAATGTCTAGGCTTGTGTAAGGATTTATAGAAAGGTATAATGTAGAAGTAAATAAATAAGGGTGTGCTAAAAAAAATAATGGATTTATCAATTTTACTCCCAGAATAATAAAAAGATATTAAATGATTTTGCTGGTATATTTTCCTATACGTGAAATGAGATTCATGGGTGTGCTAATTATTGTCGAGCAGTCAATTTTTCATCTTCATGTGTTTTTCAATGCACGAGTTCCTCAGGAATTGTTGTTTGATGTTTTAGGAGTCAAGTTCAATGGGAGATGTGCATAGAAGAAGAAGCAGTCTTGAATCTCTGTTTTGTTACGATAAGCCTATACCAGAGGAGAGAATTGAGGAGCCCGTAGGTGTTTCGTTGGCTGCAAAAGTAATTGGAGATAATCCTCGGTGCACTGATTGCCAAGCCAAAGGCGCTGTTCTCTGCACCACATGCTCTGGTTCTGGCTTATATGTTGACTCTATAATGGAAAGCCAGGGCATCATTGTCAAGGTCAGGTGCTTAGGTAATTTTTCTTTCGCTTCATAGTGCATGTTCTAACAATTTTCTTTTTCAAAAAGTAATCGCTTATTTTTCATGTGAAATTTATTTAGTTGACTATCGTCAAGATCATGCTGAATAGTAACTGTTAATTGGTCACTAGCTATTGGTGAAACCATTTTATTGTTATGGCAAACTATGGTCATCATCAAAGCCTACATTTTTTACAAATTGAACAATGTGCTTACTTTCTGAGCTAATTGGCCAAGTCAATTACTATTTTGTTTGTTTTATGGAGTTAATTATCCGCATGTCACAAGTCTTTTTTCTGGAAATTAATAATTTTGTATTTCAAGAAAGTGCAATGTACTTTTTTCTGGCTCGTGCAAGCCCTTTATGCTTAGGCTCAGCAGGACCTTTTCAGTGTGTCATCAGCCCGTTATGTAGGGCAAGTTTACTGAGTAGAATTGATTCTGATGTAATGCTACTATAAAAGAAAACTTGTTTACCGCCATACCATCGACAATTATTTCTTGTGATGAGATCCCTTTCCGCAAAATAGCTCAATTAGTTACCACTTTAGGGCTCCTTTTTTTCACCATTCACCTTAGCTTATAAATTTTGATGTCTATTCATGTTTGTTGTTAACTTCAACTCACCAAGAGGATATGTTGTAGTGAGTATACATTAGAGTATCTCTGTACATATTTGGGAAGTAGTAAACGTTGACTAGCTTGGCCTGTAGTCGTCCATGAGGCTTGGTCTTGTGGTATGATCGCTGCATGCTACTTCAGAACAGTAGCATGGTAGCTGATTGTTGGTTATCTTCATCTGCTGTGTTATATTTCGCAAAGAAAATGATCCTATGGTACATTTGGTTTTGTAGGTTGTGGTGGGACAGGGAACATCATGTGCTCAGAATGTGGTGGCCTAGGTCATCTTGGACCCAAGTAACTTTTGTGTTTTTCTTTCTCAGTGCATTTTGTTGTACCCTTCTTTGATGTTAGCACTTGCAGGTTGTCATAGTTTTTGTAGTCATGTAGCCTCGCATTACTGTATTAAATTTTTGTGTATTTGACTTCTTCATTTCTCAATGGCATTCTTCGTCTATAGTTTATTCTTCTTGATCTTTTGAATTGTAATGATCTGTTTTCACTATATAGGAAAGCTTCTGATTTTACTGTTTCCATTTCCCTTCCATTCAGTTGATGCAACAATGGAGATGCATTCATTTGCCTTGGTAAGTATTGCAAATGGAGCTTGAAACATATGCAGTTAAAAGAGTTTCTTAACATGATTACTCTTGAGATCAAAATTTGGTAGATATGATTTGCACTGCCTTGGAATTTGATCCTCTGTGACCTGAGATCTGCTGTCTGGAGTGTGACCATATTAATCTTGCACGAACAATCAAAAATTTGTAATTATAATGTTTTCACAGAATCACATGCCTTTTAACATCAATTGATGTTGCTCTAGTGTAGGTGGTGTGTCTGGTCGTGTTTCAAATTTTCAATCTAAAACAATGAATCTGGAGTCAGCAAGCGAGATGAAGTTAGCTTCAGATGATTGTTAAGCTCCACGTCTCTGAAATTCTTGAATGCGAAATAGTATAGTTGGGTCAAGCCGTGGGTTCTCTGGGTTCTCTGTGTAAGCAATGTAGTAAGCTGCAACACATGATTGTTGCCATGCCATTGCTATCCGACACTGCAAGCAAAAAAAATCGTCATCGAACTTTGTGAGTTTCCAAGTACTGTTGTAAGAAATGTTTACAATACTAAAGATAGCTGATCTCTTACCATGAAGTAGCCAATCAGGAATGCATAGATTGACACTTCTGTAGCATAGCTCTTGTGAACGGCAAATGTCCATGTTCCTCCAACCAGGGTGCATATCGCACCTCCTGCCATCCCACAAAGAAAACAGAAAGACCCTGTCAGATCTCTGTCAATTATAGGCTCCAACCCAACTCTCCTGAGCATCTCCCATGTGTCCATGGATGCCTGCACAAACCCCTTATTATAAACCCCTACTTGCACAAGACCCCACCGATTCCCATAGTTAACTAGTGTTGCAGCAACAGCAGAATAACAATTAGCACAGGAAAACAAGAACTCGTCTGTGCCCCCTGCAATCAAACTAATTGCTCGGGCTGAACCACGGATTACGGTAATTATCGGCACAAGGACTGAGCTGATGCACACACTTCCCATTGAATATTTGATTGTGTCCCGTAAAGCTATTCTCGAGTCCATATCTGCCCCAGATGCAAAGTGTAGGTACTTGATGCGTGCAATTGTAACTTGCAGTGTGTTTTTCATCACTTGCGTACTCCATGCCAGGCTCGCAAGGATCACCAAAATGAACGAAGTGTCTATCACAGTTCCAACAGCAGTGGCTCCGCCAATCCCAGATACCAAGAAACAGGAATACAAAATGCTTAGGATGATTGAGAGGTTGATTAATGTGGTGGTCTTGGCAGGAGGGGAAGCAGCAGTAACTGACAAAACCTTGGTGGCATAATCGAATCGAGGATTCACCCAACAAGCATAAAGGGATAGAATCAGGGCAAGAACTATAGCAATGACGCCTATTGTTAAACTTGCAGTAGAGCTAATTAATACAAACAGCACGCCTACTGCACAGGTTAGCAAGGGGCTAAGCCAGAAGGCTGCTCTCAGGGCTCTTGAAGGGTTGCGGAAAGTGAACCATTGCCATGTGAAAGCCACAATCCCAGCGCATGCTGTTGCAGCAAGGAGTGGAGGATACCACTTCTTAGGGTGAAAATGGTGGCTGTGGGAGGAGAGGAGGCCACGGATGGCGAGGCAGATTACTAGTATCGCGATTAGGAGGATGTGAACAAAGAAGAGGGCTCGAAAGAGCCTCTGGACTAATAGCCCCGCCACCGTCGCGGTTTCAATCTGGACGCTTGATTCTTGAACCTGCAAAAATAACAAAGCGAGTTGGTAGATAATAATTTTGTAGAGTCAACTCACAGTATGTGCTGCTCAAGAAGAATAAAAAAATGAATGATCAAAACAATGGAGTAGTTAAAAAGACTAAAAACAAGAAATAAAGAATCAATAAAGACTATTAGAGAGAGAGGATGTTGAAGACAAAGAAAGATGATAAATTATTAAACCTTGGGAATTCTTGACTATTTTGATAGAGAAGGAGAATGGGTGAAGAAAACAAAATCAAGAGATTGACTTGAGGTAGGAGGAGGAGGAGAAAGAACCTTGATGGGGATTATGGATGGAGGTTTTCCCTCTTGATCTTGAATGTGGAAGTTCTGCACATTAATACCTGTAGCTGCAGCATTCATTTCGTTGGATCTTTCCTTTGATTGCTACACCTCAATGATTATTCTGAATCTAATTCTCAAATTCTTGGTCTTTCGTTGTTTAAAACAAATAACTTCTGGGGTTCTAATTTCTTTCTTCCACTTTCTTGGCAGCCACGATTCACAAAAATCTTTGTCCTATCGCTCTTGTTCAAGTGTTCCTAGCAAATCATGATCGTATGAAGTTCTATAAGAAACTGTCCAAGTCCTTCTCCTTCACATTTCCACTGGATCTGACACGTATTTAACCTTGTGCATGAGTTTTGGCTTTGATGATGTGGTGCAACGACGTGGAAGGTAGAGAGGGTGAGGGATAGATAGGTCAACAGAAGTGACTTGTGGAAGAGGGTCTCTTCTCTCTAGGTCTATGCTGGTTCTCGTGACGCAGTTAGCTTTGCACAAGAAAGAAAAGAGAAAAGTAGAGATAAATGGACAACTGTTTCTTGATGAGAAGAGAGGTGTTTGGTAGGCTTAAATGCTGACCAATTTTGGGCTTCTGTTATCATTTGATCAGTGTGTAATGGTTAACCTACAAATACTGCAGATATCGCATTACCAAGATAACCAAGATTCAAGGTAGCACGATCTTGATGTGTCTTCACTGGGAAATAAGTGGAAGAAGATTCAAAATCTTTCTTGAAGCCCAAGCGACGTTAGGCTACACGACGAAGGAAATCTCCCCGTTTTCCAAGCCTTAGCACTCTCCTTCCGAAGTTGGAAGAGTAGAAATGTTAAATATTATCAAGTGCAGAGGGCGCAAATTAGCAAGTGCATGCTGCATGTAGATAACGACTGTTAACCAACCAAATAAACAAACAAGTCAATTGCGTTAGGTGGGATGACTAAGGATTAGTTAGGGGAACAAGAAAGCTGCTCGACAATCTTTCAAATTATAAAATACACATTCTCCATGCTTTTGCAGAGGAGAGTTCAAACACAGATAGATTAGCGCGCAATCAAATTTGAGCTGCAGTATAATGATTTTGGACTTGTTTTCTTAAAATGAATTATTGATTTCTAGGGAGGCCTATTGGTTTTCTTCCACATATTTATATAGATATAGATATGGTTCCTTCCATGATTCAAAGTGTTTGCCATGCACAACAAATATAATTATACTAGCATATAGGCCCACGTTCCGCAGCGGATCAATAATAATTTTTTTAAAAAATATAAAACAAATATAAAAAGTATAGAGTGCTAAATTAAAGAGCGTTGAGTCTGGCTACGAGCCAGACATGATAGCCTTGGGTATGGCTCGATAGCCAAACGCAATTGCCTCCCAAATGGAGTCTAGCTGCCGAGCCGAACTCAAGGAGCATTGGGTTCGACTAGACAGCCACATCCAAACTCTATTGGGTCTGGCGGACAAAACAATTGGGTTTGACAGCCTAGCTAGACCTATTTAGGTTTGGCCGCGTAGCCAGACCCAATATCCTTGGGTCTAGTGGGTAAGGCAATTGGGTCTAGCGACCTAGTCAGACCCATTTGCCTTGGGTCTAGCAGTGGAGCCAGACCTAATATCCTTGAGTTTGGTTGTAAAGCTAGACCCAAATACTATTGGGTTTGGCTGCCGAGTCGGACCACAAGGAGCCTTGGGTTTGGGGGAAATGACAGACCCAAAATCATTGGGTCCAGCTAGGCACTTAGACCCAAATGCTATTGGGTCTTGCCGCGGAGCCAGACCCAATATCCTTAGGTCTGGCTGCTGAGCGGGATACAATATCCTTGGGTCTAGCGGGCAACGTAATTGGCTCTGGCGGTGGAACCAGACTCATTTGCCTTGGCTCTGGCGGTGGAACCAGACCTAAATGCTATTGGGTTTGGCCACGGAGCCAGGCCCAATATCCTTAGGTTTGGTTGGCAAGGCAATTAGGTTTGGAGACCCAACCAGACCCAGTAACCTTGGGTCTAGCGGCCCAAATGCTATTGGGTCTTGCTACGATTTCAGACCCAATATTCTTGGGTTTGGCTGTGGAGCCACATCCAATATCCCTTGGGTAGGGCTGCCTAGTCAGACCCAATATCCTTGGGTTTGGCGAGAATGCCAGACCCAAAAGCATTAGGTGGCAGCCAAGTCAAACCCAATAGTATTTTTTGACTAAAAAAACAGCAAAGACAACGCCCTCTGGTGCTATAGTGTGGTCCATAGTGCTAACACTATATGTTTACAGTGTGGTACATAGTGCAAACACTATGTATACGGTACTTGCACAGTGTTTTTCCTTGGGTTTGGCTAGTGGCATTAGGTTTGGTGGCTACGCCAGACCCAACAACATTTTTTTTTACTAAAAACACAGAAAAGACAATGCTCCCATGACGCTACAGTGTTATTCACAGTGCAAACACTTTATTTACACAATACTTGCACATAAGTATTTTTCTCATGTTTTTAAATTATAGGATAATAGGCTAGTTTTGGTTGACTATTGAAGAACTTGTTGGTATGAACAAAAGACCCCCAGATCACAAGTCAAATAGAAGCATAAAGTTGGATTAACGTTCTCATCACCCTAGCGAGAGAGGTCTTTAGCTCTTTGCTATATCTATGATAATAATTAAGGCCTCTCTTGGTGACATTGCCTTCTCCATAGGGAGTGGCCGCCACCCCTCCCTTAGTTCAACAATTTCCACTGCGGATTGTGAACGAGGATAAAACAGTTCCGAGTCAATGGAAGTTTTGTAAGCGGTGACGATTGTTATGATTTTCTACATTGAGCTTGTGGCTGGAACATCACAGGGAGATCGACGCTGGTAGTGAATGGTTGTCGGATGATGGAGCAGTCGTGTTGCCCAACGACGAGTATGAGGATGCCACCCTCAATAAATAATAGACATATCCTTGAAAAAGAGAAAAAAAAAAACACTTTAAATTATGCAATGCTTTCAACATAACCAATAATCATGTGAATAGGCGCCGCATGGAACATGACAAAAGACAAATTGCAATCCTCTATAAAAACAACTCATTCAAATCCTGAAAACAATCAAATTACTTTTTATATTACTTTTATTATTATTATTATTATTAATGTTGATGTTGGGCCGGTTTGCGCGCACTTTGACTAATCCCACGGGCTCTGAAGTTAACGACCATGTAAGTCTCCAATAGCCATGAGATTTATGAGACTCGAACTAGTGACATTTAGGGAACAAATATAAGATCTGACCAGTGAGCTACACCCCTCAGGATTATTTCTATATCACTTTTACTCTCAAACTATCTTTATTTTTCTATTGATAAAATAATCACAGGTAAATACTAACAAATATTTTCACCGATAAAATTATTAAATCTGGTAGTGTTACTTATAAAAAAAAAACATTATTTTTTTATTATTTTGGATGAAAATCTTTAAAAATAGAAGAAAAATCCTTAAAAAATTGATATTAATTCTTTTATTGCATAATTAAGACTATCTATATTGTTGGTGGTATTTCTCTTGTTGATTTTAGTGATGCCTTCTTAGTTTTTTTTTTTTTTTTTATAAACCCTAAGTAGTTAAAGTTATTAAGGCTTGGTTGTGGCTCTTGGAATTGGGCCAAGCTAGAACTGAGACTAGACTATGGCCACCATCTATTGAATTAGCTCATGTGAGGAGCTGCAGCTTTGAGCAGACCCATGGAAGTATATATAACGACCTAGGATCCTTTCTGCCTTTCATCTCATGAAGGGACACGGATATAGGACATGGCTATAACTTTCGTTCAAATATATTTTATTTTGAAAAAATAACCAAAAAAACTCCTAAAATATCAATATAATCAATAATAATATATAATGAATCAAATAGAAAACTAAACACACAATCTATACATATGTTATCTATATTTACTTCAAAATTATAAATTAATTTGGAGATCTTATTATAATGGTGATGAAAAGATCACTAATAATATAATTTCTTGTTTTTTAAAATTTATAATGACTACTTATCTCCAATTTAATTTGGTGGTTTATGATACAAATATAATTTCTAATCTAGAAATAATAATTAAAATAGTATTTTTTAAATTAAAATACCTCTAATATGAAAATATGGTCATTTATACATTATATTATGCTATTAGCTACCATCATTTAAATAAAAATAAATTATCATAATAATTTATTTTAAAATATAAAATTTCCATTGAGTGGAGTGTTTTATCTCCTTAATTCCTAACACTTAAAATTACAATTATATCTTTTTTTTTATAATAAAACTTCATTTCAAAATACATCATCTAGCTTCATTTCTCAATGCATTTCTACCACATATCTCATGTATCCAAAATTTCTACTATTAATTTTATAAATTTCCTTTTATTTTTAGATATACTCCCTCCTTTAACTTCCAAAATTTAAAAATTAATATTAATTTTTTTTTATTAAACTCATTTAAATATATCAAGACGATGTGGAGGGTCCATCATCAAATTATTAAGAGAAGATATTTAAGTTTGATTAACGAATTATTCGAAGATTTACCTACCTATTAATTAAAAAAAACACATTAAATTATATAAAGACATAAGTCTATTCAAGAAAGGTATTCTAAATGAATGAGAAAAATATCACTCCTCTCCTTTTTTTTTTTTCTCTCCCTCTCTTCTTTTTTTCTCAGCAAAATCCTCCTTTTAATCTCAAGTTGAGCCTTCACCAGCTAAAAGAAGCCGATGACAACCCCTTTTTGTTATTGTTTTTTTTTTTTTTCATGGTTGAAAATTTCTTATGTTTTTGTTTAAACTTCTCATATTATATTTATGTCTCATGAATAAAAGTTTGGAGATTGTATTTTGTTGTTTCAAAGAGATTAACATCTATTAATAATATTGAACCGTTAAAATTTTCATATCGATTAATTTTCTTTGATTTATCATAGTTAGGGGTGATTATTTTCAGTTCAGTTCGGTTTTTATAAAAAAAATAATCAAAGCGGGTTTTTTTTAAAAACCAAAACCGGTTTCAAACCGACCAGTTTCGGTTTGGTTATTTTAGAAAAAAACTGATTTGGCTCGGTTTTTCCGGTTTGACTCGGTTTTTTTTCGGTTTGGGTTTGGTTTGATTTTTTCAGTTTCAGGCTTATAAAACCAAAACCGAACCGAACCGGTTGATTTTTTAAAAATTCTAATTGTTTTTTTTTGTTTTTTGGTTTTCTCGGTTTAATTGGTTTTTCGGTTTTTTTCTCACCCCTAATCATAGGAAGTCTATTTAAGTGCATAATTTGGAAAAAAAAATGATTTTTTAATAAATCTTGATTATAAAAATTCTAAAAAAATTATTTTTTTGTTGGATTAGATGTTGTTTAGAAATGAAAAAACTATAATTCGTCAATACGGTGGAAGATTTTTTTTGGATATATTCTTTTGTAATAAATTCTTGTTTTCATTTTTTAAAACTGAGTAATGTAAATGTACTAGTTCGTTATACATCAATTTTATATTAATGAAATCAATGTGTTTCTCAAAAACAAATAAAAAAAAAATAACAACTGTTATAGTGACAATTGGACGCCAGCTTCCCTCCACAGCAAGAACCCTCTCCAACAAGATCTACCACAGTACACTTCCATGCCTTTTTATCATTCCCATGCATTCTCACCTCTCACAATGCCCTCCTTCACCATTAACAACTTTTACTGCCTTTCTCCCTTCCTTCACTACCCAACTTCCCGTCCAAAACTTCCCCTTTCCTTTTCTTCTAATTCAATGAAACGGGCATCAAAATTTTCATGATCTCATTCATGGCGGCCCCAATATACTCTTCTCTCCATTATACAACCCAACAAAACTAACCACGCTTATTGCTAGATACAACCCTTTGATTAAGTTAAACATGCTGAAAGACCTCAAACCATATCTAGCAACATTTGCTTATTTTGATATCAGCATCTAGAGGTGATACAAAGAAGCTAATACGTGTGATGAAGGCATTGTACCATGCATCCAGGGAATTACTATCTGATTCATGTGGATGCTGATGCTCCAGAAAAAGAGCATAGAGAAATAGCTGAATTTGTGTCTAGTTATTCAGTTTTTGGCTCTGTGGGGAATGTCTAGTGATCCAGCTTGCTACTACACTCCATGCAGTGTCAATATTATTGAGGTCTTGCAAATGAAACTGGATCATTAATCTTAGCGCCTCTCATTATCCCCTGATAACCCAAGATAGTATGGTGAGTGTCCCCCTTTATTTTCGTTTTATTTACATTATCCTATTTGTGTCCACCATAACTTTTTTTTTTTTTTTATAGTGTTAGGAATTGTGATAGCGGTTATTTTTTGAAATGTTTTTGCCTAGAAATATATCAAAATAATACATATTCTTTTTAAAAAAATGTTATTTTTGATATCAGCACATCAAAACGATCCAAAATCATAAAAAAATTAATTGAATTAAAAAATAAAAATTTTAAAAATGCTTTTTAAATACAAAAACAAACACTCTAAATTCTGTTGTTTTTTCTTCTTGTTTTGTTTTGATTGTGTCACTTATTTGTGTTATCAGATCTTCATCTAGGCTAGGCCAAAATGGTTATTTGTGTTATCAGATCTCAGTCTACCAATAATGGCCTACATGGTTGTTGGCCCGATCCAATGACCATATTAATTATTTTAGTTGTTGCATGCAGCTGCCACGGGGGAGGGGGAAGAAGAAGAAAAAGGGGTGAAGGTTACCTGGCATGGGGGTTGTTGTTGATGGTCTAGGAGGACCGATGTAAGGATGGTGGTGGATGCTAGAGAGGCCATGGTGGAGGGAAAAAAAACTTGTTGTAGCGTGACCGTTGTTGGAAGGGCTACGGGTGGCCAGCTGGTGGTTGTGCTGGCAAATCATGGTGAAGCTGGTAATGAATAAGTCGGTGGTGAGATGGTTGGTGGATGAAGAAGCGGCAGAGAGAGAGAGAGAATAAAATTGCCAGAAAAAATAGGGAAGAGATAATTTTTTGCCAACTTTGCACACTGATTTCTTAATGCCTGATGTTTGGAATCCACCTTTATTTATAGAGGGTGGAGGAGGGACATTTTGCTTTTACTAGTATCAAATCTTGGCCCTTGATTCCAACTGGAAGGATCCTAACCGTTGGTTCAAAGTTGTCATCATGAACTATCAAATTTTTATTGTTAAAGGCTATTTGTGTTGGCCTCTTTGGGCTAGCGTCACGGCCATTGTGGTGTCAATGAACCGGAAAGAGCTATATCGGGGTATGATCAAATGTTAGGCCATTATTGTGGTATATGGTGTGTCAAATTTGGTGAAGAGAAGAAGTATTAAATGCTCTGAAAATGTGGCCACCCATTCAGCTTTTGGATGGAAAAAAAGGAGATGATGAGCAGTAACTAGACGACACATCGTCTAGTATGTTCCTCTTCTTTTCTTTTCTTTTCTTTTTTTCTTTTCAAAATGGTGTCGTTTTGGACTCTTTATGGTTTTAATTTAGGGATTTGGCCAAAGTTTAATTTGGTCCTCCGACTTTTAATTTCTTCAATTAAACCTCTAATTGACCTTAAACTTTCAATTTTATGCAATTTTACCCATGTTCAACTTTAATGTTAGTTTTGAATTTCAGAAATTTTTCATTTTAGTCCTTGGGCTTGGATTTATGTAAATTAACTCTTAATTAACCATTAAACTTTCTGATTTCTTCAATTTCACCACTGATTTCAATCGAGTCCATAGAGTTTGATGCCTTTTTCAAAATGATCCTTGACTGTAAATTTCTTTAATTTAACCCTTAATTGACCCCAAACTTTCAATTCTCTTTAATTTTTCCCTTGATTTAAATTGTCTTTGTAAAAATTAAGTTTCATCTTCTAAAATTTTAATCTTTTCAATTAAGCCCAAATTAGGCTCTCAAACTTAATTTTTTACTAATTAAGTCCTTAATAAAATTAATTTGACCTATTTAAAGTATAATTAAGTCCATGCACTTAATTAAAACCTTTAATTTGACCCAAATTAATTCTTAAATATAATTAAACTTTTAATTTAGCCCATGATTAAATCAAATTGGCCTATTAAAAATCTAATTATGTCATTGGGCTTAATTTTTATGCAGATTCATCTGATAATAATTTAATTTGACTTTGAATTTGCATTGTCTTTTCAGTTTTGGGTACAATGGAGTACAATTAAGCTCCTAATTCATTCAAAATTGCAGCTTGATCTTTCTTTATATTTGAAATCATCTCAGCTTGCTTTTGCCAAAGTACTAGTCTTCTTGCTATTATTATTTATTTTGATTGATTTTTTATTATTCTTATTTTTTTTATTTAAAAGGAAAAGGAGTAAATTTTAGGGAATAACCCAAAATAGGTTATGATAGGAGAGGTAAGATTAAATGAAAGAAAAGTGTTATGGTATAAAGTATGTAAGAAATAAAACATTAGTGGGGCAAAAAGGAAATATGAAATAATAGGGGTAAATATGCAAATAATAAGAAATTTGGTATATAAATACCCAATTTTTTCTTTCATGGTCAGTGTTTCTTCATGCTTAGAAGCGAGGAATCACTTTTTTTTACTCATTTTCTACTAAATTACATCAAAGAAAGAGGTGTAATTAGGGTAGTTAATGTATAATTAGGAATAAAAAATGGGTGATTAAGAGTTTGTAGGGTTATTTTGGAGAGAAAAATCAAAAGTTAAGGTTTAAGGAGGAAGAGAATAGAACTTGGAATTTTCTTGTATTCCATCATTGAAACATCATTCAATTGATGAGGTCATGTATCTATCCAATGTGATTAATTGTTTTGATTTTATATTTTGATGAAGAAAAGCAATTGTTAATATTATATGGGGATTTGTAGGGATTTGTGATGTGAATTGTTGTAATGATGCATTTTATGATTGAATGATATTTACAAGCATGAAATAAGATTGGTTAATTTAAAAAAAAATGAAAGAAACAAATCTGCCCCCTTTAATGGGCATATTCGACAAAGAGGAAGAAATTGGGGAAAATTGGAGAATTAATACAATTGATTAAAATTGTGTTAAATAACATGTGTATAAATGTAAATAGAAGGAAATGATGAGACTTCATAAAAAAAAAAAAAGTAATCCTTCTATACCCTCTCCAATGGTTTCGGTCAATTACCAAAAAGAGGAGAGTTTGAGTTGTTAATGTGGAGAAACATGTTTACATGGATTTGTTGACTTGTTCTAGGATTTTTGTTTTTTTAAAAATGTAAATAATCAAAAGGAAATTTTACTCCTTTTATGAACAATGAATTCGGCTAAGCATATATTTGAATATTGAGTTTGGTTAAATTAAGAGATATGGAAATCATATTGAGTTGTGATGATTTTGAAATGAAAATTTAAATGAAAAAGAAAACAACTATAAACAATATAAATGACAAGAACAAGGACATATTAATGTGAATAAGTGAGAAAATGAAATTTATATGGAAGATAAAGTTGATCCTTATGGTAAATGAATGATTAGTGATTTTTTTTTTTGGTATAGGAAAGGCTACGAGACCCAATCAACAGCAAGGGACCACATTACGTGCACAAACATCAGGTAAGTGCTCGTCACCTTCTAGAAATTTATTAGTGTTTTGATCATTAGTTACAAATATCTTTAATTATATCCATGTTAAATAAAAAAGATATGAGTAATAAATTGTAGAAACTAATCTTTGGTTAACTAGATTCATGCCCTACTTACTAGGCGGATTGAGAAACTAATCCCTGATTAATTGGGTTAGTGCCCTGCTTACTGGGCGAATGGAGAAATTAATCTCTGGTTAATGAGATTGGTGCCCTGTTTACCAGGCGAAGTGAGGAATTAAATTCCTAGTTAATAGGATTAGTCTCGTGGCTATTAGGCGGATTGAGAAAACTGATTTCCTAGATAATGGTATCCGTGACCTAGGTATGGAGTTAAAGTCCCATTGAATGATAAATTGAAAAAACTAAATCCCGGAATGATGGGTTAGTACCCAAAGTGTTGGACAATTTAAATAATTTAGATAATTTAGTGATAAAATAAATATAGGAATGAACTAATGATGAATTTCAACATGTCTGATGTTTTTGTTATAAATGGTATTGAATAAAGAAGAAAAAAGATTATATGAATACTTGAGTATATACATGTGTAGGCCATAGAGATAAATCATCATTGATTATAACATAGATTTCACCTAATATAATTATGTAATAAATTTTCAGGTACCTTACATCGTCATGTTGATTACGATTGCCATAGATTTATGTCTTTTGCTTAAATTATATGATGTAATTATAGAGTAAATTAGTATTTTGTTTTAATATAATTTTGTAACATAATTATGCTTACTTATCAAATATAATTAAGGATGATGTACTTTTATGTATATATCAACTTACTCGATTGTGATTCATGTTTTTGTAATGCTTCTTTACTTTCACTTCTCAAGTATTTTTTTCCATTAGTTGTTATAGTGAAAATTGCTATTTCTTGATTTTATTGAATGAATGTTGAAGATAATGAGATATTGATGTGATGACTAAATTGAGATAGTCCTGAATGGTGGGATTAGTATCATATTAATTGATGTCGGTTGTGATATTATTGAATTGATAACTTGGTATTGATAATATAAAAAAAACTCTGCTGAAATTTGATTATATATATATATATATATATATATATATATATATAAATTAAGGTCATTACAATCTCAACTAAACAACACGAAAAGTGTAAAATTTCAAATTAGATCTTTTATTTAGTAGAAATTGGTAGAGTCGGTCATTCGACACATGAATATCCTCAAATTAGATCTATAAGATTATTTTTCTTGTTATTTAATTATTTTTCTAGTTAATTTTGTATTTTAATTATTTTTTCTATTTAACTTTGAATTTTTTTACATGTGTTAGTTTTAAATCCTGTTATAAACAATTTATCTGTTGTTTTTAAGATCAAATTATTAATTTACAGGCTTTAGAAATATATCAGAACTTTTTCTAATTTTTTTTTTATAGTTTCATGATGTAATCTTTGAACTTAAAAACCCTAATTTTTATTCATGGAGGATAAGACATCCAAGAGGAATAATTTGTAATCCAACAACGTAAAAATGAGGACTTAACACTGACATATTTTGAAACCTTTCACTTTACTTAAATAGTAAGTATATGATCGAAAAAGGGAAAGAAGTACCATTACATTAAGAAATCGATTATTTGTGAACAATCTTTTCCTTTGCAAGCTAAGCTAGTGTTAAGATAATACGGTTTATAATTTTAAGGGGTGTAGCTTAACTGATTAGATTTTAAGTTTATTTTTAAAAGATCATCAATTCAAGTCCCACAAATTTCAGAGCCACTGGAGAGTTACATAGTTGTTAACTTTAGGACCCGTAAAATGAGTCGATATGCACGTAAACTGGCTCAAACACCTACATTAATAAAAAAAAATAACACGATTTGCCTTATCAAACATTGAACCGACCCAATTTGCATGCAAATTTCTAGGAATTGGACCCATTTGTTGCTGTAGTTTTGTTGCTACCTCCATGAGAACATCATCCACTGCACACTCCTGTGAATTTATTCAATTACAAAAAGAAAAAGAAAAAGGAAAAAGAAACGAAAAAGAGAGGTTCTTTTCTGTTTTATAATTTTCCTTGTTTAACGAGTACAAGAAGATCCAAGGGCCCTCCCTCCCTCACAGGAGCTAGCCGGCGAAGACTTTGAAGGCGGCGAGAAAAGCGAGTGCCTCGGGGGAGGGCCTCGTCTTTGTAAGTTTAAGCTCTTTTTTCGGGCCACAAACGAAAAGAAAAAAAGTTCCTTTTGCTTTTTTGCTTTTGTCTTTCTTTCTTGCGTCAGCTCCATCCATAGCCACTACATCTCTTGGCTGACTCGGATGCCAACTGTCACCAAATCCCATTTCCTTTTATGCCACCACTTTTCATGTTAGCGATGGCCATGGTACTCTTTCTTGTAAATCACCTCATTTATTTATTCTTTTTTTTTTTGGAATTATATAAGAAGTTTGACAGGAGTACTATCTTTTAGACTAACCTTATATCAGTTTAAATTATATATATATATATATATATATATATATATATATATATATATAAAAGAGGATTAATTTATCTTAAACTTTTTTTTAATTGTTATAGATGATGATATATTTATGTTTATGTTTTTGCTTGAAACTGTGAAAAAACCCATAAATATTAAATTAAAACAAATTATGTTGTTCAATTCAAAACAAATAAATATTAAAAGATAAAATTAAAAAAAATAAAAATAAAAAATCAAGAGCACAAGCCTGGGAAAACCCATGCTCCTTGGCCCTTTAATTTTTAATTTTTATTATTTTAGGAACGAATCACATGTTGTTTGCCCTACCTCATTTAAAAGAAAACAAAAATAGAAGGTGACATATTGCTTGCTGTGGTAAGCGACACGATAAATTTTGGTCATTTATGATTGCTGAAAACACCTAAATATTACTTTAAGGACCTAAAAACACCTATTTGGGAATTAAATTACTATTTAATCAGCTAAAAAAAAAACTCAACCTGAATCAAAATAAAATTCTAAAGCCTGATCTACTTTTTTGGGGCAAGAAAAATAAAAAAGAAGACCTAAATATAACTTTTCTAACCAAATAGAACCCACTAACACAAAAAACTACAATTGTTGTTGTTGAAAAATGAATATTTGTAAACCTTTTTTTTTTTTTCATTTTAATCCAACAACATTCTCTCTCTTTCTTACACGTAAGGACTCAAATGAAAGAAAAATAAAGTTTTCAACTTAATCATATAATTTCAAAACTTGAACAATGATTTTTGACAAAACATAAAGACAAAATATTTAGAAATGATGCTAACACATTTTCTTTAAAAGACTTTTAATTATTTCACTAATATAGTTTCTGCTTCTAATTTTCAATTATTCTAAGATAATAAAATTGAACCTTTTTTTTTTTTTTAGCTTGAGCACAAAAGACAAAAATATAATGATAAGATGACTTTTTGTAATTGAGATAATTACATGAAAAGATGTATAAAGAAATTATCAACTCTAAATCTCCAACAACACAATATTAGAAGTTCTAATTGAAAAGAAAAAAAATAGTGAGAGTGAAGAATCTACCCTCCTTTTTTTTATAAAAAGTAAATTACATGCTATATATTTTTTAATTTCAATCAAATTGAATTTTTTTTTTGGAGAAACCAAGCATTGATATTATGACGGGTTGCTTTTCAAGGCCTAAAATTTTTATAAAAATTAAATAAAAATAAATTATCGAGTATCAATCAACACAACATAAAAAATTAAATTGAAAAAAAAATTAATTCCTTTTAGTTTTGCTTTTTAATAATAATAGATAAACTCAAACACATAATCAACAAGACAACTTGTATTATTTTGTTTTCTTAGTTTATACATATAAAATAACCCAACACCCGATAACATTTAAGTAGACAAATAATAATAATAATAATAATACTCAGATAATCGTGATCGTGATGGCTTTTTCTCATTTCTATAAACTATCTTAAAACAATTTGAATATCTGAAAAAACAAAGAAAAACAAAATTTTTTTTTTTTTTTAAAAAATGAAACTTCTGATCCCTTCACCTTGGGACTTTTTCAAGGTGGATTAACTTGGACAGAGATTTGTGATTTTTTACTTTTAGTGATAGAAAGAATTGTTTTAGGCTGTGTTTGATATTGTGTTTTAAAAATATTTTTTATTTTTTATTTTTATTTTAAATTAATATGTTTTTAAATCATTTTAATGTACTGATATCAAAAATAATTTTTTTTTAAATATTATTTAAATATATTTTGAAATAAAAAACACTTTAAAAAGTAACCGCTACCACATTCCCAAACATACTAGCGGAATTTGATACCATGATTTAATTATATTTTTTAAATTTTAAATATTTTAATACATTAATATTAAAAATAAATTTAAAAATAAAAAATATTATTTTAATATATATTAAAGAATAAATATTTTAAAAGACAATATTAATCACACTCCCACCCCGTACAGTCCCCAACAATTACTTTATAAAGCTTATTACTCACTAAAAGGAAAAGAAAAGAAAAGAGAAAAGCCTATCCTTTTCCATCTCTCTCTTTCTCAATCTTTTTTGACATTCCTTTTGCTTTATATTGTTGTACTAATTTCTATATGGGTTTTGGTGTCACTATCACTGCTCTTCAAAGCTTGCAACTTTTATTTTGATACAGCAAAAAAACCATGAAGGGTGAGTCCAAAGATCCAGCTTTCAAGCTCTTTGGTAGAAAGATTCCGGTGCCTGACACTCAGTTTCCGGCCGAACCACTAGCCAAGGTACACCCACATCTATGTATATAACGATATTCCCATTTTGCATTTTTTATGTAGTTTTTGAAGAGGGTTTTTAGTTAAGTTTTATAGCTGAAAGTCTTGAGATTTTACCTCGGTTGTTGGATTTGTATTGGTTTGTGCACTAATATAATGTTTTAGGCTGTTTTTTGGTCTAGTTTGATACAAGAAGCAATGAGCTTGAGCTTAAATTAATCTTAAAATTAATATAATAGAGACTGTATTTTGTTGTTTCGTGTTATTGGTTTTTGGTTGAGTAAACACTGGAATGAAAAAGTGGTCATTTCTTGATGGGAAATACCGAAGGTCTTTGGTTTATAAGTTTTTGTAAGC